>NC_135736.1:43610000-43910000 GCF_041903045.1 Epinephelus lanceolatus
CTGGGCTAGCAGCCCATCTGCGACATGCTGAGCAGCATCGGAGAAACACTGATTTGTAATGTGAGACAGCTTTATTCAGTGTTTTTACAAGTTTAAATCACCCAGTGTGTTTGTTTTGGAGAGAAAAAGACCTTTTCAGATAATTTAGCTCCCTGTAAAAACCTCCTGAACATCTGGGGCTGTATTCACAAAGATTCTGAGAACACTCTTGGAGAGCTTCTAACTTAGCCTAAAAGTTTTTAGTAAGGAGTCCTAGCTTAGGAGTGATTTAGGGAAGTCCTCAAAGCAACTCTGCTAGGTGTAACACACACTGATGTGATTGGTTGTCACAGACACGCCCCTTTTGTGAGCCTGCAAGGTGCAGACACCCGGTGGAGATGAACTGAACTGCTGACTGTGAAAGTGTTGCCGTTGTTGGTGTGATCAGTCTGCTGATGGAAGGCTGAGACAGAACAAGAAGTAATCACTGCTGCACTGATGTGGTTTTACACTTTTCCAGATGTCTTAGTGTTGTGATCATTTTATTTACATGCTGGTGGAGAGAGTTGAGGCTATTTGTCTCAGCCAGCAGCTAAGTTTAAGTGTATTTTAAGATAAGTGTCAAATTAAGTTAGTCTACATGCAGACAGCTGTCATTTGAGCTTATTACTAACAATTCACTATCAGCTGAACTAGCGTGCTGTCCTTGTGTAAGACAGAACGTTAGTGTCAGTGGATGAGAGACTGTGGACGGAGCATATTGAATATTGCTGTCTACATGTTTACATGTTCATGCTTACTGAACACGTGTTGATAAAGTACTGGCTTCTTACTCGCTAAGGTTTAATGTCATTTACAGTAACGAGTGTAGCTGCCATCAACTTGAGTCATTTTCAAGTTATCTTCACTTTATTTCCACCACGGCCGCACGGCTGTTCACTGGTTACCGTGTCGCGTCGGCGTGTGTGTAGAGGAGATCAGCGCCGGAACATAAGAACCGATACCGTTAGCGCTGATCAATACTACAGTCTTTAATAATTTAGCTCCGGGGCTAATTTAGTACCGGGTTTCAGTATCTATCCTTAATCAAAACAGAAACAAAGTGAAGCTTGTAGAAATGAAATAAAGCTTGCAGCGGCTGCCCGTACCAGGAAGTGCGGAACGCTGCAAGTGTGTGTTCCACCGATCAGTGTTCTTCAGCACACTGCCCTGCCCCACAAGAATTCCGAGTAATCTGAAAAGTCCTACCCCCCTACTAGGTACTTTTTCCAGGGTAAATTTGGGGTTGTGGGAAAGCTGGGTAATTTTGGTGGAAACGCATGGAGGTTTTCCAAAATTCCCGGTAATTGAAAAAAGTTCCTGTGGTGGAAAAGGGGCTAATGACAAATTTCTGACAATTTCTGTTTTGATCAACATTCTGAATCCGATTTATACAATTCAAACTGACGTAAGGAAATTAGCAGAAAACAAAAATGTAAATGTAAAATGCATTTTTCTCAACTTTTTGTCCGACATGTTTTATTTTTTTATGAAAATGCAAAAAGTGTTAATAAAAAAAAAAAATGAAATAGGAGAAAAATATTTTTTGTGTAAAAACAGAAGGTCTCTTCTTTAGTTACATGCATATACTGTTTACATATTCATAGAACAAATTATGCTGTGGGTCTTGAAAGGTCACACAATATGGATTTTAAAAAAATGCCTGCGGTGGCTGGCAACCTAAAAATAATACTCTGGCTGGTGAAATGCTAAGTGTTTTCACTGGTTTAAATCACAGGGTCCACTCCGGAGAGGAAAAGACCTTTTCAGATAGTTCCCCTCAGGTAAAAACCTCCTGGACAATGAACACACAAGGAATTCTAACTTGGAGTTTATGCTTAGCACATGGGGCAATTTGTACTGCTAAATGCCACTGTGAATCCTACATACTGCTTCGTATGATACACACTGTAAACTGTGTACATATATTGAGTTTGATTCAAATTCCTTGTGCATGGGCGTCATACCTTGGCCAATAAGCCTGATTGTGTTTTGAAATACACAAAAGGGAGCACCTGTCAAACATCTTCCTGCTCTCAATTATTTTAACACTACAAGCACCATGGACACTATTGTGGGACAGTTAACATTCCTGTAACTCATCCCTACTTGGAAAGATGGTGTTGTAAAAAGTTGTATGAATCATGTTTGTAGGAATTTTAATTTGCAAAAAAAAAAAAAAAAAAAATCTGTTTTCCAACCCACATGTGCTCGAGGGTTATGAGTGGCTGGAGCCTATTTTTCGGCGGGTTGCCAGTGCATCACAGAGCTAATACATCCAGACAACCAATCACATTCACATTCACACCTTCAGGCAGTCTCCAGTCCGCCAAAGTTATATTTCTTTGGACTGTTTGAAACTGGAGCACTTGGAGGAAACCCACGCAGACATGGAGAGATTCATGCAGACTCCACACAGAAAGAATCACAACCTCTTTGCTAAGAGGTGACAGTCCATCCTCCTCCTCAAGCCTTCTTTCATTCAAGCGTCAGTGTTATATGATAATGAGATTATATTTATCATATCTTTAGATTAAAACATTATCATCATGCTAAGACTGTTTGTACATTGGATTTTGGACAAGTACAATTCCTAATCAGAGTTTCATTGTATGTCCTTTGCTTTTGCCAGACTAACTTTTCTATTGGTTATTTTCATAGTATCCACACGTAGCAGTGAAAGTATTGTCGAAGTGAAATGAATGCATGTGGCTGAGTTTGGTGGGTCACTTTGAACCTCACATCACCAAGTTTTATGTTGAGGATTATGGGTGTTTGTACTCGGCTCACCTCTGTGCCACCTGCACAAGGACATCCGTTTCCTCATAAAACAGTTTGTTATGAAACTGCTCCAGACTTTTTTGTCCACTGCAAAAATGTTTGTGGGTCAGGGTGTGCTATTTTTAAACCTACATTTATTTTTTTGACTTTTTGACTTTCTACTTTTATTTAATACCCTGTCCTCAGGCCCCTGGACGCTGATATGCAACGGGCCCCACCACCTTTCCTACAAAGGAGCAAGACACACAGACTTTGTGGTGATTGAGGCCCCGATCACACAGAAAGCGTTTTGCAGGTTGCAAACAATGAGGCGTGTTGCACTGCTTTTTTTTAATTGAACGCCACTACTGAGTGGATCACAGGGAGTACCACCAGTTAGTCCAGGAGCTTCAGCCCGATGATGGTCGTTTCCAGTTTGACAACCTATTGTTGGGCTGTATAGCTCTGGGTATCCAGCAACAGCTACCACCAGTTTCTCCTCCATTGTTTACCAACTGTAAACTTGTTGTCACCACCACAGAAGGCCCGCCTTTCAAATCATCGAACTGGACAATGGGAAAAAAAGATGACGTAAAAACAGGTAGCTTGAAGCACTTTTCCACTCTGAGTCGAAGTTTTTTCAACTCGAGGAGTTCAGAGCAATGCAAAAACCGCCAGCATTCATTCATTCTCATTAAAAACACTTACAAAAAGCGCCTCCAGCTGCTAAAACAATTTCTGTGTGGTCGGGGCCTTTGCCTCTTTATTCGTTGTTGTTCTGTGTCCCTCTTTAGTCATTATGGCCTCTAGTTTTGCAGACTGGGCGAGGCGGAGGCGCAGCACAACTGCGCTTCGCCAACTGGGTGTGGCCAGGCAGATTTTGCAAGTTTGGCACACCGTGGGCCTGGCGCAGCTACTCCTCTTTCCCACCTCCGTCCCTCCTACCTGCGCAAGTCGGAAAGAGGGAGGAGAGAAGGCGTGGAGTGGGTTTTACACACATCACACCAATCAAATGAGCCCCTCTCCTCGCCCTTAAATGTGCCGCGTGAAGGCGTAATGAGAGTTTACTCAATTAGCCATGGCAGAAGAGAGCAGCAGCGTCAGACGGCCAGGAGGAAACTGATGTTTTGGTCCGGGAGGTCCAAGCTCGCAGTGTGCGAATATACGGAACCGAGAGCAGACCTCCACGGGCTGATGATGCAAAGGTAGCCTGGGAGGAGGTCACCACAATTGTAAATCAATGTTGCGTTTCTCTCGTGCGCGCTCTCTCTTTCTCTCTCGCAGTCTCACTCTGTTTCTTTTCTTTTGACTTTTCTAAGATGACAGATGCTGATGTGGCCTGGTCATAAAATGATGGGACCGGACACAGAATAAAATTTTATGTGGGTCTTTATTCCCCGACTGAACTTACAAAAACATAAGAACAGCGTTAATATTGTTGATTGAGGATCATAGATAATTACAATGGTAACTGTAAAGGATGGCTACCTCGCTTTTCTGTATACAAAACTGGTACTTTAACTATTAACTCTCGTACTCTGATAGCATTGATGCCAAAAAAAACCCCATTAATACATCTGCACCTCCAAAGTGTAATCTCTGGTTTACCCTCTAAATACACCAGGTTCACCAACTACAGAACAATAAACAGGTTGCTACAGAATATAGACAACAGTAGTGGCCCTTTCCTGGCAACAAAACAAAAAACACAGTACAAATAAATACATTTTCTTAGCCACAAAATTGTTCAAGTACTTCAGTAACTTCAATAGTGTATTACCTTAGTGGAAATGTACTGTGTATTTATGAACAAAATACTGCCAACATTTTCACAGAAGTCAAAATTAAAGTTCACAGGAAAATAATAAAAAAAACTCACTCTCACTCCAGTGTGTAGCCTGCACACGAGGACGCACACACCAGGAACTCAACAGGGCATATCTCCCCTCTAAAATTAGGCAAAAGCATACAAAACTCAGATATTTCAGTTTAACGACTAGCATAAAGCACCATAAACTTTGTTTTCACCCGTAAGTGTAATAAATCAGCACTTACGCTGCTCCGCTGTTCAGTCTTTCCCTCAGCGTGGTGGAGAGATGACACACTAAACACGTTTTAACAGTCTACAAAAATCATCAAGAATACAGAATCATCACTCATCAGCCTTGCTCAGAAAACTTAATCATCACCTCATCTGCTGGCGCCATTGACTATTTTTGTGTTAAATTAATGTTTACAGGGATATTTTCCTCTATGCAGAAGAATATACACACCTTGTGGTCCAATGTTTCATGGCGGTTTTATTTACTTTCAGTTTCGTGTGTCTAAAGTCTCCCCGGAACTCCGTGCTCTTGCGGGTTTAGCCCTGCGCCGCTCTTAAAGGGACAGTGTTACCTTAGTTGGAACAAACAACTTCTACACTATTTATTCCTCAATTTTTATCATATCATGCTAAAAAAACACCCTATAAACAGTCTCTAATTCACCCGGCTACACTGAATATATACTCCCTATCTGATGCTGTGGCTGTTTGTGGTTGGCTGAGAGGGATGTGAACTCATTAGTTTGCAGCTGTGTTAATCAAATCAGGTCGGGTTTCCATTACGCGTGCCAAACAGTGCCAATCCCCTTTGATCTGACATCAGATGTGACGGGACAGTCGATATAGAGATACATTTATGTGCTGATTGCAGATAGTTGCATTGACTAGTGATTTTTTGGGTATTTATTGCATTGTTAATGTGCCTGATATTCTGGAAACCTGCCTGTGAGGTTCTGGTGACGTGTGCGCACTGTCCGCCGGTCAGCCAAACTTTCACTTACACCGGCTGCGCTGACAGTAGACCTGGTTTCAGCTGGCGAGCTTTTAGCGCACCTTCGGCGAAGCCTTCTGGCATGAAACTGTCACTGCGCCAAGCTGGATCTGTTGACACCTCCCCCTGCTGTGCCGCCACACCCATCTCAGCGCACCTCAGTCTGCCAAACTACCAAACTGAGCACACCTCAGGTTGCGCTGCTCGAAACTAGCTCTGCGGGGTTCGCAACCCTGCGCTGAGCCGGGAAACTAGAGCCCTATATATCTTTCCTTTTTTGGTTTCCTGGGTCTTTGTGATTGTTTTACCCATTTTTTTGTAGTTATTTTGTGTCTCTCTGCAGATCCTTTTCATCTTTTTGGGTCTTTTTTAGGGATTGGTACCGAAACTTGGTATTAAAAGAGCCCCAGGGCCAAATTATTTAAGACAGTAGTATTGATAAAGAGTCGATGTTATCCGTTCTTTTAGCATTACTTTTTAACATTTTGGTTTAATTCATTATCATCCTGCAGCCTCTCACCTGCACTCTGTGCTGGAGCTGACCTCCTCCACATACACACACACACACACACACACACACACACACACACACACACACACACACACACCACTCTCCCATGTGAAAGATTGTTTGTTGGACCCATCCACCACCAATCACACCCACCCTACTCGGACTTTCACTGTCTTTATTGTTGTTCTTGTCCCACTGCGTTTCGCCCTGACCCCTCCGAGCACCATTAAACTATAATGGTGACCAGCCAGGGAATCATGCCGACATTACGAATCTGTGCTCATGACTGTAAGTGCAATGAAGCCTTCAGGGGTAAAAAGCCAGTACTTCATCAATACATGTGTTCAGCAAGCAAAAACATGAATACAGCGCTATATGTTTTACACAAAGACAGCACGCTAGTTCGGCTAGTAATGAATTGTTACAAAAAGCTGTCTGTGTGTAGTCTAAGCGTTAAGCTCAGTTTGCCACTCACCTTAAAATTGGGTAAATTCCTTTTAAACTAAGATGCTGGCTGACAAAAAAGCTCTAATGTTACCTGCACTCAGGAAATCACACAAACAGAGAGGGAACAGGAGGAATGACCTACACTGACTGAAAAGAAACTATAGACTTAACTCAGTATTGTGATATCAGGAATATTATTTATATAATGACTTTACGGTTGTAAAAATTACTGTTGCTGCTCTAGAAACAACAATTAGTTGTATTTAAAATATCTAATATAATCCTGTTCTGAATTTATTCTTTTTAAGTTAATTTATTCTCTAAAAAGCAATTACTTAGAAATGAAAAACAATCAATAAGAGTATCGATAAAGTACTGAACGGTTAAGGAGAATCAATACAAATAGTAGTATCGATAAAAGCTTAATCTTAAATACCCATCCCTAGTCCTTTTGTGTCTTTTTGTGGTAATTTACAGTCTCTTCCTGCAGTGACATTTTGCAGATGAAGGCCAGAAGGGCCCCTGATACTTTGGACTCCTGGGCAAGTGCCCGGCCCATTCAGTAATTCATCCATGATTAAGAGCACATGAAGCAACATTAGTATTCACTCCGAGTCATTTCAGGCCACTCGGCAAATGCAGTCACTGCACTTTTCTTGCTTTAAACTCCTGAGGGAAATATAAGGCTCCTTACTCTCAAGATGCTAACTTTGTCTGTGTGATGTTTGGTGCTGGGCAGGTAGCATAAAGGGTTTTTTTTTTTTTTTTTTTTGCTGAAAACAGCTGCCCGTTGTTGCTGAATAAAGTGTTGACAGTGAACCAAAACAGTAAAATTGCAGACTGGAGAACCAAATTAATGAGCTGAAAGTTCCAATTATAAATCTCCATGAGCCGAGGCTGAAACTGTGGAGTCGTGCAAGAATTTCCTGTGGGTTTGTCACCACAGGCTGTCCCTTTCACATACCAATAGTCACGTGAGCTGATGTCAACATGAAAGTGATAGATTGACACAACAATAAACAATAAGGGTGACCACCAAACAAACCAAAATAACCAAAGTTCTCAAACAAAAGGGCCAAAGGAAGACATCCAGGATCTGGGGTCTGTCCCATACCCTAAACCACCATAACAACCAAACCTAACAGAAATAAGCCATGATAATAGGACTTTAGGACCCACCGCAAAACAGGAACATAACAAAGGTAAAAGTCTAAATCACATCAGTCACCATCACACTGCTGCATGAGCCAAAGAAAGCCCTGCCTCCTCTTCATGGGGCTTTCTCCTCAATCAGGCCGACCAGATTCATCAAGACACACACATCAGTCAACAGCACATGAAATACACATCAGAATCAATAGGTGAGCAGCATGTAACAATTACAGCCTACTTCAGTTTTAAAGGGGCAATCTTGAAATTTCAGTCCTTGTTGATTTGGTGACACAAGTTTCTGTAGAGTTCTGGGAGAAGCAAAACAAGCCAATGTCATTTCAATGAAGAAGTCAGGCACACTTGGCCTTTTTCCAGCATTCTGCAAGCAACCGTGATCTGGTTTTACACTGCACACCGTGCACACAGCAGGGCACAGTGAGAGGAGTTGGTTACCTTGCTAAGTTGGGGGTGTGCAGCCTGTCGCCTGCAGCTCTCCATCTAACAGCTCACTGAATGTTTCATTACTAACTTCGGTATTTCAAACTGATCCACTGTCCAAAAATGCTGCAAATGACTGACACATTCTCACTCACAGCTTGTCAGATACAGACAGCTGGTCAGTTGCCCTATACGTCAAAATATATGACGCTCCAGGATTCCTCTCAGCATCAGTTTTGAACACAAAGGGGCTGTATGTCATTTTACGCTTGCTACATGCGTTGTGTCTTCTCAAGTGCGTTACATCATGTCTTATCTCATAACAGCATTGTTTACGGCATGTGCTCTGTCTGTTGAACCTTTTCTCTGAAATAGAAAGTATTTCAACACTGTTGAGAAAATAACATGATCCTCATCATCTTTCTCTTGGCTGCTTGCCATCTGTCTGTCTGTGTTTGACAGTGACAGACTTTCAAAATAAAAGCGTAATCTAAAGATGATGATATAAATCCATGTTTTCACCCTTCATCGATGACACTGGACCGTTGATTGTTGAATCGATGTATCGATCTAGATCAATGGATTGTTACACCCCTAATAGATATTCAATTTCACGCTGTGGCCGACACCTTCGTAATGAGGCAGGGTGAAAGAATTATTTTGATTTGCTTATATGAATAGATAAACCTAAGCTCTAAGGAGTTTAGAATAAAAATACACCCAGATCCAGATGTTCAGCCACTCAGGTCTGCTTCCTTTAAGATTAAAGATACAGATCTCTGATATGAAGTAAAGCCTTGGTATTATATGACGCCTTTTGTTGTGGTTTGATGTTTTTGCCCACTAGCATCAAAAACTGCTTTGCTTGTATGCATCAACCTCACTTTAACACATTTGACATGCAGTGCAGCATGTCTGTCATTTTCACAATACCTGCTGTAGCATTCTTTACATCCAGCATCTGCTCACACACTCAGATACCAATACATCAAGGAAAATCTTCAGAGAGGAAACCCGTGGCTGAGATTAGCACTCTCCTGTCTGCCTGAGGGCATCACCACAACTCTTCTGTCTCCTGCTGGAGTTGAGAACTGCATTTAGATCAGCAAAACATCTTCCTATATATATGCAGAGGACATTATAGATTACTTCAAAGCAGAACGCTATTAGCCAGAATCAGCTGTTTAGCAAATACAATTAAGAGAGAAGTCAGAGGCTCGGGCTGCTGGTGCTGCCTGGCTCACAGCCCAATTCAACTCTGCACAATAATAATTGCCAAAAAGGTTTGTTCGCAGAGATGAGCCATTCAATAAAGGCTTTTAAATTTGTTTGTGACAAGAAGAGGCATCTGGCCTCCAGTCATCCCCTCCTAACATCACCTTTATCCTACTTTTTTGTCTATTTAAGTGCTCCTCTCAGTGCTCTGGCAGCATTAATAAAGGCTGCAAACATGTCAGAAAATCCATCAGTGTCATTTTGCTTTGTTATGGCCTTTTCAGAAGATAATCTAAGAACGAGTGATCACAGAATACTTCGTGATAACAGGGAATGCCACATCAATCAACTTACAAAGGCCATCCTGGATGTGTACTGTTAAACACTTGAAAGCCAAAGTTGTAGCAAAGAGGTGTTATTTGTATAGATAGGCTGTCTGAACAAAGCACTTTCTGATAAATTGAACAAGGTGGTATGATAGTTAGAGGAGCACTGAGGACAGAGGATTGAAAAGAAAGGAAAAAACAAGGCAAGAAAGAGCGAAGAGAGTCTGATATGAGCTGAGAGGGTAAAGATTGAGGCACTGAAGAACTAAGCTGTCAGGTCGGCTCCGAAGGAAACAAAAAGATGAGGCGAAGTGTATGAGATGGAGAAGGAAGGGCTGGAAGAAAACTAATGGAGATGGACATGCTGAGGTCAGAGACGAATAGAGAGACAGAAATGTGAAAGGAAAGACAGAAAGAGGGAGACGCGATGCGGAAGGAAAAACGGGAGAAGACGTAGGATAGAGCAGAAGAGACAATAAAGCAGAGACGGCAAAAATGAGAAAGAAGAAATGGGAGAATAAAGACCAAAGAAGATGGATAGACAGCAACGAAGAGTTCATCAAGGTAAAGAGAATGGCAGAGTGAAACATAAAGGTAGAGAGTCACGGAAACAACAGGACAGATGACGCAAGAGGAGAAGAGAGGGAAACAAGGGGGTATAAAAAAGAAATTGAGCATAAAGACGCCACAAAAATTGAGAAGAAGCAAAACTTGGAGAACTGATGGACACAGCAGATGCCACCAAAGAGAAATGTACCTCATCCAGACAGCATTAAAAACCATTACAGCTGCAAATACTAAGAATATCAGTCACTGTCATTGTTTTATTTACTGAAGGCCTCGATGCTCTGGGCTGCTGTAACAAGGAATACAGAATCTCCAGGATGTTGAAAAATGAATCAAAGATACTATAAGTCTGCTAGATGTTCAATACACTGAGCAAGTTTGCAAAGTCTGCTAGATGTTTAATTGACAGAGGATTCACACAGGCTGCTGGGTTTTTAATGAGTAGCCCAAAGATGTAGATACGGCAGATGTGGTCAGGTTCAGGTTTGCTCAATGCGTCTATACAGACAGGTTAGTTTTTGACATAGGGCCCATCAATGACATGACATGACAACATGTCAGAAAGTGGTGTTCAAAACTGAAGCAAATTATCAGAATCCCAAATATTCCAACTGGCCAAAGCAGATAGCTGCCCACTATGGAGTCTGGCTCTGCTCAAGGTTTCTCTTTCACTGTCACATAATGTACTTTCTCTTGGTGGGACTTTGTTTTAGTTGTACGGTCTCTGTAAATTAAAAGAGTATGGTCTGGACACAACTGGCAACCAACGTCATTACACAATATATTCTCATAGAATTGTTTGTATGATATCCTACAAATTTGTGCCCCACAAATGATGGTACATTCTTAACATACAGTTACACATTAACGTAAAGTTACTGAGGTAAGGTTTAGGAAAAGAAACATGGTGAGGACGTACCTTAAAATGGGTCCATGTCATTGGTCCGACAGCCCATTGGTCCGACATCCCATTAGTCCGACGGTCCGCGGTGCTGAACGGCTCCCAGCGGGCGTATTTCTGCCTTGATGGTGCACCGCGACCGGCTCTGGGTCAGCTGGAAAAGGCTTGAGGCGAAGCAGGCTCACGGCTTATGTATTTGTCACTTTCTTTTTCATTTTAACCCACACCATGATCTTTTCCTGACCCTAACCAAGTGGTTTTTGTGCCTAAACCTAACCAGACCTTAACCACAGGGCATCATGATGATTTCGGAACGGACTTAGGAACAATGTGTTTAATATGGTCAGACCAATGGGCAGCTCCCCCTTAAAACAACTGAAAGTTCACATGGTTCCGGGTGAAAGTCCATTTTTTTGTGACCCATCCAGCACCCCAACCTGCTTCCTTACAAGCGCTCAGGATGGCTTCCTTGTTTACTGGCATCAGCGCATTGGTCACGTGATCGCAGCCTATATGGGATATGTACAAGTTTACGTGCATTGCTTTTCATAGGAAAACATTAAAAAAAATGTGAGAACAGCCTGTGTTAGACGTTGATGTTTGGTTAGCAGAATTTCATGTCAGTATAATGTCTCATGCCAACATCAATTTGACATAGAATCGGTCTGCACAATATCCATCCATCCATTCTCGTAACTGCTTATCCTCTTGAGGGTCGCGGCGGGGCTGGAGCCTATCTCAGGTGACACTGGGTGAGAGGCGGGGTACACCCTGGACAAGTCACCAGACTATCACAAGGCTGACACATAGAGACAGACAACCATTCACACTCAATCAATCAATCAATCAATCAATCAGACTTTATTTATATAGCACATTTTCATACAAGAAATTGTAACACAAAGTGCTTCACAGAATAAAAAGACAAAACCTTAAAATAAAAGTGTTAAAAAATATAGATAAAATAAGAATAAACAGAAATAGCAATAAAATATATAAATATCAATAAAAAATGAAAATAAAATAAATGAATATATATAAAAATACATAAATAAAAGTATATAGATAAACAGAAATAAATTGCTAAATACATAACTTTAAAGCATATAAGATATATGACTAAAAGTTATCCATAAGAAATAAATAGAGGATTTAAAATACACGACAATGATAAAATGTCTAAAAAAGTTCAATAAATAGATGAGAAATAAGTAAGTAAATAAGAATAAATAGATCAGTAAAAATCAAACTAAATAGGTAGGTCTTGAGTTTGCCTTTAAAATTATCCACACTCTCTGCTGCCCTCAGATCCTCCGGCAGGCTGTTCCACAGACGTGGGTTTTAGTTCTAACTTCTGGAATAATTAACAGTCTACTACCAGAGGACCTGGGGGTCCTAGAGGGCTGATAGGTTAAAAGCAAATCTGATACATAAGAAGGACCATTAAGAACTTTAAAAACTAATAAAAGAATCTTAAAATCAATTTTGAAGCTAACACACTCACATTCACACCTACGGACAATTTAGAGTCACCAGTTAACCTGCATGTCTTTGGACTGTGGGAGGAAGCCGGAGTACCCAGAGAAAACCCACGCTGACACAGGGAGAACATGCAAACTCTGCACAGAAGGGCTCCCTCCTGGGACTGAACCAGGAACACTCTTGCTGTGAGGCGACAGTGCTAACCACCACACTGCCGTGCTGCACGCTGCACGATATGCAAAAAAAAAAACCAAAAAATCACATTGCGATCATTTTGACAGATATTGTGATTGCGATATGAGTCGCAATGGGAATGGTAATTTTTGAATTTTATTTTCACACACCAAAAAAAAGATGATAATATGATTTTTGCCAGGGTCTATTAAAAAAAAAAAAAAAAGCATGTTCCCTTACGTGTGCAATATGATTTGTAGGCAGGGGCGTAGCGCCTCAGTGCTTCATTTAGTATGTTGTGACATATTTTACCTTTATCAAGAAATGCAGCTCCTGTGATTTGGATATTGCACTTCGACATATTGTGATTATAATTGTACAATTAATTGTGCAGCCCTAATGTAGAAAACTGAGGACTGATGACATTGATATCCAAATGTCTCATGCAAACGTCATCTTGATGTTGAATAACAACATTTAGTGTAAGATATGGAGACCAGAACCCAACATCCGCAAAACATCATAATGTTAATGTCCACACAACCTGAAATTCAATTTCAATTCAAAATATCCTAAAACCTGATTTTCATTTCAACTAAAAATGTAACGTCTATTCTATGTAAGAATCTGTCTTTTTTATGTCATACTGATGTCTAGTGCCAGCTGGGGCCGTGCTCGAATAGTGTCCCAAGAAAACTTGTGTTATGACTTGGTGTCAATAACTAGACATGTCTTTGAACATGACAAGAAATATGTAATTGGTGGTGGAGTTGACACTGGATGAAACAGGTTGGAACAAACTGCAGAGGCAGTATCTCTGCAGTCCACACCAGCGGACATTTAAGGCACTTTGGCCACCGCTGGTCCTGCATGACGGATATATGGATCCAAATTTGCTGTAATTCGAACTTAACTGGCACTTAAACTAAATTAGTTTACCTGATTTATTCTTCAGTATGCTCTTAGTTGCCACTTTATGAGGTTCACCTACAACTAATGCAGTCTTGCAATATTCATTAAGCTTAGTGTTCAGTTTTTTAACTGCTCTGGAGAGGTGTTGATTTAACTTTATGATCATTTGTGGATGAAATTTGCGGCGCTGTATCGCACTGCACGGAGAGGTGCTTCTGTTCTTAAGCCAGCGTCATTGAAATATAATGAGAGAAAAAATAATAAAAACATTACTGCATTGGAAAGTGAACATCACACGCACAGTGGGTAATAAATATAACTTGTAGAACTGATTAACATTACAATCACGTTACCTACACTGGAAAACGCTAATTAAACTGCATTGCTTCCTTCAGAAGTACAAGGGAGGGGGAGGAGTGGGAGGGAGGAGAGGGAAGAAAATAGAGATAAAAGGGTCTGACCTCAGAGAGACGATCTGACAGCTTCTGTGGACAGGCTGGGTTATAAACACACACACACACACACACACACACACACACAGAAACCCCACCGCAAGGCTCATACATGACATATACCTTCTCATGTCTGCACAAATACTCTCTTATCCATCCTTCCATGGAAATACACGCTCTCTCAGTGACATACACACACGGATAAACATTATCACCAACCTCCTGCTTCTATCAGAGAGGAAATTTACCTTCATAGACGTGACAAAAACAGGAATATCATTTTTTTTTCCAATTTCATCCCATTTTTTTTAAACTGAAAGTTTCCTGCTGTGAATGGAGCCGACTCTGCCCCCTGCTTCTTCTTCTGTCTGTCTTTTAGATGATCAGTGATGATAACAGTGACTAAGAAATCCACTGTATGTGTGTATTCTTCATATTTATCAGCAGACATTCCCACCGCAACCTATATATACACACATATGTGTATTCACATAAGGTAGTAAACAGTAATAATCCGTTTTTCCATCTCCTACACGAACACATACACACACACAAAGCTATCCATTTGTTCCCAGACATAAAAACACACACATTCTCCCCTAATGCCTCTCCCTCTTCCTCTCTGTTTCTCGGTCCCATTCACACACATACACACAGATCTGAAGAAAAAGCATCCCTTTGTCAGGATAATAAGAAGTTAATTGGTAGGTTGGTTCCAGCGGGGCTCAGGGCAGGTCGAACAGTCTGCTGCCGAGTTGCTGATATGGCCAAACACCAATTACGCTTTGTCTGACCCAGAGAGAAAGAGACAGAGAGAGGAGGAGACAATGGATGAAAGTTACAAGTGGGGACCAAAAACATAGGAGGTTTAAGGTGGGAGTAAAGAAGAGGAGAAGGTAAGGGTGAGGTTTTGGTTTATAGGTGACTGTTTCTGTCACGACATCACCTCCCTCCCCCCTTTTTTTAATAATTTACATTCCCAGCCTAAAATATGTTTGTATAATGAATCAGTGTTAAATAGTGTGAACCATATTTACATGATGGAGAAAGTTCACTTTCTCAATAATGCAAATGTAGGATTTGATTTCTGTTTCCTCGTCCTGCAACCAAATAATCATTTGATTGTAAATGACATGTAATTGCAACTCTTCTCATCGTACAAGGTGAAGCTGGTGCTTAATCTACATGATTTGCTTAAGGTGAGTGAAGGTGTTTCATTTAAACTTTGTTTCATCTGATGCCATTAATGTAGCGTCGATGCTGAGTGTGAAATTTAACATGCAAATATATTTAAAGTACAAGTGGACATTCATCTGATTATTGCATCATTCAAATCAGACAATCCTTGTGAGCCCATTCATCTCAGCCACGTACATCATAATCTCTCAAGACAGATTCTGCAATTTACATTGTAGAATCTGTCGGCAGCCCTGTGTGAAAGATGACTACAGAGAGGGGGGAGGGCGGGGCTTTGAGTTTGAACAATGCTGCGCTTTAGCCAATCACAATGGAGGGGGCGTGGCCGAGACGTGCAGGTGTCCCCAGGAAATGTGTACCTACAGAAACAGCAAGCTCCGCATCCATAGTGACCGCTCCACCCAAAACGCCGTCTCATCAACGTGAAAAATTTTTTTTTCCAGCGGATGTCTTAGTTACAACATGATTGAGCTAACTGGAGTAGTTTCATGTCGTATCCGACAACGGGAGGCTTTTAACAGATGACGTCCTGATGTTAGCTTTGCTGCTAGTGTTAGCTGGTCCTGTCAGCTGCAGCCACTGATGCTTTCTAGACATCGTGATTTCCCAAAACTGAATAAATACCACACATAGCAACACAAAACTGCTTTGCTAGCTCAATCATGTTGTAACTAAGATATCCGCTGGAAAAAAATATTTATCACGGACCGTTTATTGAGTTACTGAGTTACTACAGACACCGCTAACGGGGCTAACAGCTAATGGTTAGCCCAGCTAATCTACAATAACCATGTTATTATTTACAAAATGTGCACACAGAAATAGTAATGTTTGTTCAATCATTGTGTTTATAGACTTTACAAACATCAGATTAGTCTAAACGGTGATATAGTGATGTGAAAAATGTGATGAAGTATTTGTAAACAACAGGGCAATTCCCTGGGGGCACCGCTGGAAGTGAAGGGGTTGAGCGATCCCCGAGGCCGCTGCACTTTCGAAAAACTACGGGCAGTGCCTCCAGAGGTAAAGGAACCAATGGATTTCCAGATTGCGTACATCACTATAGCATCATGCATGCAATGTTTGTGACGTGTTCTTTCGGATGTTACCACATAGGGGTGGGCGATAACCTTTGACAGGCTGTTATGCTTCGATAGCTATTGCACATTCACATATATGTATTTTTTTGCTTGAGCCCCAAGCATCACATAGGGTTACATTACCAAAGCTTTATAACAAAATCACTTGATGACATCAACTCCTGTGTGTGCATGGCAAGAAAGGAGAGGAAGAGATGCTGTGCTGCTGCCAGAGGAGCCGCTGACTGAGTTCCCTCTGAGCGGTAAGTCACCAGAAGAGTCTGAGAAGTCTGGAGCTGTTCGTAAAATATTCAGGACGCCACAGTTGATTCCACACTACTGAAGCTGCTCCTGTTTTTTGGAACCACTGCAGAGTCGATAATAATTTTGCTTTCACTGTCTGTCGTACCATCATTCAAATTCCTGGGAAGCATCCTTTGTGAAGACAATAGCATTGACAATGAGGTCCAGAACAGAATCCAACAAGCATCTGCTGCCTTTGGAAGACTCAGGTGCTGGGTCTTTCAAAACAAGAATCTACATCTCCACACAAAAGTATCTGTCTATCAAGCTGTTTGTATCACTACCCTTCTCTACAGTTGTGAAGCGCGAGTCACCTACAGTCGCCACGTGAAGTCCCAGGAGCAGTTTAACATCCGCTGCCTTCAGCGCATCTTGGGGTTCACCTGGTGTGACAGAGTGCCTCACACTGAGATCCTCAGGAGAACGGGCTGCAAAAGCATTGAGGCCACCATCACTCATCGCCAGCTACGATGGCTGGGGCATGTTCTAAGGATGCCCCACAACTGGCTGCCGCACAGAGTGCTCTATGGCCAGCTACACCAAGGCCAATGCTCTGCAGGAGGGCAGAAGAAGCGGTATAAAGACAGCACTTAAGAAGTGCAACATCAAGCCTGGGGTTTTGGAGAGCATGGTTGCTGACCGAGACACTTGGTGGCAGCTGTGCCTAGACGGGACCCAAGTAGCAAAGAAGACACAGGAGAAACAACACACCAATGATTGCCAGTAACACCACTACTACATATACCTGCCCCACCTGCAACAGGACCTGTGGATCCAGGATAGGACTATACAGCCACCAAAAAACCCACCGTTAAAGACAGAAGTGGACATCATCATCGGCCTCGATGCAAGCAAGCAAGTAACAGTATGATGTCAGCCCAGCCAACATGTGCATGTGGGGCCATGTGGGTAGTAAATAGGGTGGAAAAATTGGCCCTGTACTGGATTGTCCATGTGTTCCATATTGACCCCATGTGACTGTAATACACATAATGATGCACAAAACAAGTGGATTGAGCTGCAAGTTTGGTTTGAAAGGTTTCTGAGGAAGTTTTTGATACTTCTTTAAACTTTCTGAAAACTTGTCACTATTGATATCTATTGTGACACGAAGTCCAGCTGTCCACAGTTTCTTTTTTCTATGAAGGATGAAACAACTTCATTTTAAACAGCCACCTTTCAAGCGTACAGGTGGGAGAGCGTTTGATGCTAAAAAAAAAAAAGGCAGGTGTCAGGTTGGCTCTCACTTAAGGAGTTCCAGTGTTGCAGGAAAAAGTTATACAGGATTCCTGCTGGCCTTGAAAACTATTGACAGAAAAAAGTTGGACTCTTCTTTTTAACAGGGACACAAAGTGCAACTTTTTCCACTCAATAAGTGTTACGTTTATGGATAACTAATTCTAACTAGGTGTTGAGCAATCTATAACTGTGTAGTTGAAACTGTGCAATCTGCATGAGATACAACAGGAAATAACTTCAGAACTGCTCCTGTGTGATTTTCCAATCTGTCTTCAACAGATTGCAGCTGTCACCAGCAAGTCCTATTTTCATTAACTTGTAATAACACTTGCTTGAGAAAATGTATTCATAATTAAAGATGCATTTTCAATCCACAAATACAGCTACTTCAGAATTGAGTGAATATTTCCTGATGATATTTTAATGACAGCACTTTGCAGATGAAACGAAGTCAAAGCAGGTGTACATTTGGGGGATGAGGAACTTTGTCTTTGTCAGACTTACTGTTTGTATGTCCCAGTGTATTTTTTTTTTAAAATTGAAACCAAAACATCCCAGAGCAGAATACTCCCCTGACTTGTCTCTAAACAAAGGCTTCCTTTTCTAGCAGCGAGACTTGAGGAAACTTCCAGCTTGTCCAAGTTTTGAAACATGCCAGGAGTTTTCTTTGTCAGCACAAACAGCTGAAGAGACATCCCGGATGTGTTATTTTCCGGTCTCTTTTGGCCTATGTCCCAGAGCTATTTTCATCATATTCTGAACTAGGGCATCTAAAATGTCAGAGGAAAATAAAATAAACTTGCACCTTAAAAAGTGCAGTGGCATAAATCCTGCCTTGTACCTCAGCATGCAAATAACTCAATACCCGACTGCATTTACGTCTAGACTAAGCACAAAAGATCAATTAGAAGGATCCATGTAAAATCTATGCTGCCTTAGAAAAGCAGGGCACTGAAAGTACAGAAACTTTGAAGATGAAAGAAAAAAGTTAACTTTCCAGGCTGGCCAGGGATCCTGTGCAACAGAGAGCTATTTTGTCTTGTTGTCTTTGTGGTTGTGTGTTGTAGAGGCGGAGGATGAAAGTGGTGACTGCTAATATGCTAAGCTAGACTAGTTAACCTATGTATCCGCCATATGACTGAATTCAAGAAATAACAGGATGGAGACAAATAACTTTCTAAGTCTCACCCTGCTGTTCTCCACACTTCATCAGCCTCACATGTATACAGAGAGCTCGATACAGTGTTGGAGGCAGGGCCCCTCAGTGGCACACTAAGCCAAAACGGTCGAACTTTCACCTACAAAATTATCTGCTGCACTGCTTACACACTGTGCTGCCCGCAGAGCAGGCGCACTAGAGACTTGTGCCAGCAGAGACGGGTAATTCCAATTCAGTGCCTCATTAACTTGAGTGGGGACAAAATGATTCAAATGTGCAGCTCTTCTAGACTTTCCAATTGTTATCGGACCAAACGGATAATATCCCGATAGTGAAATGATTCACTTTGATGACTCTTTGATGAGCTGTGATGTTTACAGATGTCTCTTTTTTCTTTTTTGGGCCGCAGGTCATTGTGTGTTGTAATAACACTGTTTGGCCACTATAAGAACTGGCTTTAAAGCCTGTTGCACTTCCTGATTGCCCGTTCACAACAACAACAACAACACTTCATTGTTACTGACTACCATATCACTGGACTGACCAGTCAGAAGCAAGGCTGATGTGATGATTGGCCTTCACAGTGCAGCAGAGGGTGTTACAAGCCCCTTTTACACTGCCAGATTTTCGGCAAATGTTGGACTGTTTTGCCGGCAAGCTGCGAGCGTTTAGACACACAGAGCCGGATTGGCGAGTTGATCCGAGGTGCCCAATTTTCCGCCTCGTAGGCTAGAAATATTGGTGGAACCTTTTTGGTTTAAAAAGAATGAGACGCCCTTCTGGCACGGGAGGGGCTGTTGATGACTTGTGGGAGGAGCTGTTGACGACGCCGCACGTGCGAGCCACTGGCGGTGGATAAACAAGAAACAGCTGATAGCAGGAATTAGCGAGCAGCTAGTAGCAAGAGGGAAACACAAACCTGACAGACACTGTAAAGATGAGCAACTGAGGAGACAAGGAATTGCGCACCCTCCTTGTCCTCGCAAACAAAGAGGCCATTAACCGTTAAATGATGAGAACGGTGAGGGACGGGCCAACTTACGAGAGAATCGCCGAAGGACTGACCAGCTGCGGCTTCCCTCCCACGTCACTGTTTACGTCACACGCTGAGCTACACGTTTTGTTACTTGCTCACGCCCCCCATTGCCTCGAAAAAGGCGCATTCTGTATAAACAAAAGTAGGTAGGCGGCATTTTGCTGCACTCCCTGATTTTGTTTTTATACTGCCAATGCTGAAAGAAGACTGATTGGGCTTTCCTGCAAATCTGCACAATTTCTATTTAAAAAGGGCTACAGACTAAGAACCTTTAGACACCCGGGTGCAATGAATGAACAACATGAGAATGCAAAAAACTTGCCTGCCAATATTTTGCAAAACTATTCATATCAGCAGGGATGCAAATTTGCAACACTTCAATAAAAGATTTGATGCAGAAAGATTTGGCGGCACTGTTGCAAATGTTGGGCAACTTTCAGGATCCTACTGACCAACAGCAGCATCTGGCGTTCTGTCTGGTTGTTGTTCAGCCTAAACTACTGTAAGCCTTTTTATTGAGTTTCCTTTTTGTTGAAATCCTCCAAGTAAATTTGAGTCCCCTCCAGCAAACAGTTACGCAGTGTTTATGTCTAGCGCTTTTACAGTGAAAGGTAGGAAGGGAAGGAGCAGATCTGGTATGTGCTGCCCTTGTCAAAGCTCAAGGAGTAAAAACGTGTGCCATCCTGGTTAGGACTACAGAGCCTCCTTCTTTTGTTTCATAATTCTCATAGCTAAAGATGCAGCATAATTGGTTGATGCCTTTATTTGTGTTGCAAAAGCTCAGAAAAAATTATGTAGTGTTTTTGCCGCATAATAATGAGGTTCTGTGTTAAAGTAATCATGATAAAATCAACAGTTTTCAAGAGATATTTATGTATAGGTAAGTATATAAAGTTTATATGCATGCAGAGTAATTGCATGAGAAAATACCCCAGTGTGACAAGGTCTCAATGCCCATACTCTTAGAATGAGGTGTTCAACAGTTGCACCAAACACGTGTAGTTTATGTGAACCATTCATCTTTGTATCACACCATGTCAGGTGACTCCTTATAAACTCGAAACCAAACTGACAGTAACATTTGAACCGAGGAGGATTCATGAACACACTTAACTCTTTGAAACACACTTGCTGTTAAGAGACAAGAGGAGAAAAGGGCAGGGCTGGGCAGGGGAAGAGAGAAAGGAGAGGAAATTGCAGGTAAAGTGGAGTCAGGATGAGAAAGAGTTTGAGAGTGCAGGGTGAAGATAATAAAAGGAGAGATAAGAGGACAGGAGTGGAGGGGACAGAAGTGAAAGATGGGAGGATGTACTCCAAACTGATTTCCCCTGATTGGTATTACTCTCACTGTATCGCTCTCCCTCTCTCGGCATGGGAAGTCTTGTTTCAGAGTAAAAGAACAGACTTTGCACAATAAAGAGATAACAAATCAGCAGGAAATACTGCTGGGTCTGCAATTAGTCCCAGAGCAGGGATTAATCAGAACTTTGACCCAAACACTGTGTGTGTGTGTGTGTGTGTGTGTGTGTGTGTGTGTGTGTGTGTGTGTGTGTCTTTGTAAGTGTGTGTGCATGTTGCATGTGTAGCATTTGTGTGCAGAATTGATCGCACAGCCAGGTCAATGGCTGCAATGTGTGTGTGTGTGTCTCAGTGTCTCAGTGTGTCTGGTGTGAGTTGAGGATTAAAGTGTGTGTATGTGTATCAAAATGACACTTTACTGGTGTGTGGGTACTTATGGAAGTGTGTGCACATCCCTGCCACAGAGCTTGGACATGCACATGCAGGGACACACACATAAGTTACACTATGTAACCAGATGTCTGTGGCATTAGCCATGGGAGGATGATGAGACTATGGGAGCCTGGGCACTTCAGAGGAAGACACACAGGCTTTGTGGTAAATTTGTGTCTTTTTTTTTGGTTGTTTTGTGTCTCTTGTTGGTCATTTTGTTTTTCCTTGTGGTTGTTTTGCATGTCTTCTGTCTTTCTTTGGGCTAATTATGTGTCTCTTTGAAGTAACTTTGTGTCTTATTGAGGTAATCATGTGTCTCTTTGGGGTAACTGTGTCTCTAGCCAATGTAATATCACTTTGAGGCAGTTATGTGCCTCTTTGAGGTGACTTTGGGTCTTATTGAGGTAATTTTGTGTCTCTTTGAGCCAATTTTTCTTGTCTCTCTGATATAACTGTCTTGTTGAGGTGATTTTATGTCTCTTTGCATCTTCTTGAGTTGATTTTTGTGTCATATTGAGGAACTTTTGTGACACTGACACTGTGTGCCTAACTGAGGTAATTTTATGTCTCTTTGTAGTCTTTGCATCTTATTGAGGTATATTTATGACTCAGAGGTATTTTTGTGTCTCATTGAGGTAATTATGTGTCTTAACAAGCTAATTCTGTGTCTCTTTATATAATGTTTTGTCTCTCTGAGATAACGTTGCATCTTTGCATCTTATTGAGGTATTTTTGTGTCATGTTGAGGTAATTTTGTTTCTCTTTTGGGTAATTTTGTGTCTCTGAGGTAATCTTGTGTCTCTTTGTGGTTGCTTTGTGTCTTATTAAGGTAATTTTGTGTATTATTGAGGTAATTATATATCTCTTTGTGGTAATTTTGTGTCTCTTTTAGTCATTTTTGTCTCTCTGAGATAACTGTCTTGTTGGGTACGTCCCAAGTCTCTTATTTTATACTGCTAACTCCTGGGGGGGGGGGGGGGGGGGGGGGCGAGTACGGCTTTGATCAGCGGACATAATGTGACTTGGGATGTACGCCAGCGTTTGGCTCCGTTATGCAGCAGATCCAGCTGTGCCGCCGTCATCAGAAAAAGACATCGCTTTACGTGACTCTTCAGAGTAAGGTCATCTCATGTCTCTTATCAGCAATCCTCGCTCCTCACTCCTAACTCCTGACTCCTTGCATGTTTTCCTAAGTGGGAGGGACTAAACAGTTAGGTAAGGTGGCTAGGTTAGGTGGTTAGCAGTAAATTTAAGGGACTTGGGACGTACCCATTGTGTACCTTTTAGTTGTTTTGTGTCAACCCAAACGCAGAACACAGATGAAGAAAGTGGTAAAAAGGGGGTTTTATTGCCAGGATAACAAATGTGGCAGTAGGGAAAAATCCAGGGGATGGAGGCCGAGAAGAGTGGGTTGATGGCAGGGAAGCAAACTAGGTTGGAGGAGTTTGGCTGGCTGTGAGCATGGCAGAAGAACAAACAGGTAGGCGGGCAGGATGGCTGGTAGGCGGTGATCTTATGACACAGGAAAACACAAGGTAAGGATCCACAAAAAGGTACACAAGCAAAAGTCTGAGTTGAACTCTCTTCTCAACAGCCTGAAATGTGACTAGACCGCAGTGGTATACACAACCATCTGGCGAGGACTGAAGAGGAGAGCGGGTGTTCTACACTGCATGGTTGATTACTGGATGGTTCTCAGGTGAGCAGCAGGGAGCAGGTGAGTTGAATGAGTATAATCAGGTACCCAGGTGAGTGAGGGAGATGCCACGCCCACAACAGAGACACACAGAAGCCTTTTTTAGATAGGAATTGTGCAAATTTGCAGGAAAGCCCAATCAGTCTTTTTTCAGCATTGGCAGTATAAAACCAAAATCGGGGAGTGCAGCAAAATGCTGCCTGCCTACTTTTGTTTATACAGAATGTGCCTTTTTCGGGGCAATGGGGGGCGTGAGCAAGTAACAAAATGTGTAGCTCAGAGTGTGACGTAAACAGTGACGTGGAAGCTGCAGCTGGTCAGGCGGTGATTCTCTTGTAAATCAGCCCATTCTTCACCGTTCACGTCATTGTCATAATGGCCTCTTCGTTTGCGAGGACAAGGAGGGTGCGCAATTCCTTGTCTCCCCAGTTGCTCATCTTTACAGCGTCTGTCGGGTTTGCATTTCCTTCTTGCTACTAGCTGCTCGCTAATTCCTGCTATCAACTGTTTCCTGTTTATCCACCGCCAGTGGGTCACATGTGCGGCGTCATCAACAGCTCCTCCCACAAGTCATCAACAGCCCCTCCCGTGGTGGAAGGCCGCCTCGGTCTGTTTAAACTAAAAGGGTTCTGGCAATATGACTGGGAACTGCCCATTGGTCCGACAGCCATATTAAACCCATTGTTCTGAAGTCCTGTTGTTCCGAAATCATCATGATGCCCTGTGGTTAAGGTCTGGTTAGGTTTAGGCACAAAAACCACTTGGTTAGGGTCAGGAAAAGATCATGGTGTGGGTTAAAATGAAAAAGAAAGTGACAAACACATAAGCCATGAGCCTGCTTCGCCTCAAGCCTTTCCCAGCTGACCCAGACCCGGTTGCGGCGCACCATCAAGGCAGAAATACGCCCGCCGGGAGCCGTTCAGCACCGCGGACCGTCGGACAAATGGGATGTCAGACCAATGGGCTGTCGGACCAATGACGTACCCATATGACTACCCTACGAGGTGGAAAATTGGGTGCCTCGGATCAACTCGCCAATCCGCCTCTGTGTGTCTAAACGCTCGCAGCTTGCCGGCAAAATGGCCCAACATTCGCGGAAAATCTGGCAGTGTAAAAGGGGCTACAGAGAGACAGATCGGCAGAGGGAAAACAGAGGGCAAGGAACAGCACAGGGAAACTAGTGACACAGCCAGGGCCATAACATGTGGTAAATGTAGTGAGGTTTAAGCACAAAAAACACTTGGTTAATGTTAGTAAAAGACACAAAATCCACTGCAAACACAGTGTGTAAAAAAACAACCACTTTTCATGCCACTATCCCCCGCTGGAAAAACACTGACAGGAAACACCCACGTTTGGGGGCTAAAAAGCCACAGAAAACACAGCAGTGAAAAACAACCAGGATGTGCACTTTATCCGGTGACCTTCCAGGGCTTCCCAACTGTTCATAATTTTGCATGATCATCCAATATCAAATAGTTAAAATCCAAAGTCGGTATTTAATGTGTGGCTCTATATTTTCATGTATTTCACCCTGAGTGAGCACTTTCTAGAATAAGGTAAAAAAAAAAAGAAGAAAAGAAATAAAACATATTATGCAGAAAATACTTATTTTCATACCATGGCCGAGTGAAAGAAAGTGCAGCTTATTTCATGAGATGGATTTTGAAATTGCACACCTCATATTTGTCTATTTTCACGGTGAGGCAGTTTCCAGAGAGCAGTCTTGTGTGTGTGGTCAATGTGGACGGATGGCCACATTAAGTGTTTCAGTGTCTGCCTTTATAGCTGCTGACACAGCATTGTGAATGAACAGGTATGCACTTCCCATAATATGAGACTGACACGGTTCACTTTAACTGGGCCAGGCTGGTGATGTGTCTGTATATTTATCATGAAATAAGACAACGCTTGGCCTGTAATGGGCGAATAATCAACATGCAATTGGGCTGCGCATTACCTTTCACACTTCCACAGTCACACTCTCAGCACATTTACAGCTCTTCATAAAATCAGCATAAAGAGGCGACTCAATGAAAACGGGCTTTTCTCAGTAACAATTTATTGCAAGTATAGAAATAGATCTTTATGTGGAGAAACTGTAAGGAGACAGATTACATGGCATTGTACTAACAATTACGGCGACGAGAGCTGAAGCTGTTTTGAAATGATTACCGCTGAGGTAAACGTGGTAGAGACTGAATGACAAATGTAAAACTAATCAAATGTGTGCTGCGGTGAGCAGTTGTATCCATTAGTATTTACAGACATTGTATTTTTCTTCACGCCAACTCAAACCAAAATACTGGGTAGTGACAAGGTGCTAATTTTGAGATTGAACGCCATCCTGCAATCGACTGGCACAACTCACTCCTTCAGGAATTCCTTCTGGGTCAAAGAGGTCAATACACTGAATTAATAGACATTTGGAAAAGCAAATCCTCCTGCTTGTCCTTGTAATTTGTTGCACGATGAGGATGCAGCCAGTAATGACTAATAAATGACAGCTCTTTTGAAAGAAGCTGTCAGTGATAGATATGCTCTGTCTGGCCTCCTGTTGTGTTAACCAAGTCTAGGGGACTATATTTCTTGCATGCAGCTTGATGATAACAGTGTAAAGATGCATGATTGGAGATGTCTGGCTCCCTGCCCCTCTTCAGGGTGTAGTTAACTCTCTGAAGGAGGCTATTAAAGGACCAATTTGTGCAAGGGTGAGAAGGAAACTGAGACACAGCAAAATATAGTCATTGCAAACAGTTCACCTGGACGGTGAATGCCTTTAGATCTTTAAGGGAAAGGACTGCTGCTGCTGAAAGGACCGAAGCCTCAATGTGTTGAAGAAGAGTGTTCATGGTTTTCACTGCTTCAGCAAATTGAATTGCAATGTTGGTTTGAATTGCAGTGTGCAGCTGCAACACAATCTAAACTTTAGAGCAGTCCTGGGCAGCTTGGCAAGTTTGCTCCAAATGATTATAGCAGGAAAGGTTGGAACTTAAAGGGGAACTATGGGTATGAAAAAGAAAACAAACATTTTGTGGGACTACAAAATGAGTCATCAGATAAATTTGAGACTAGCTCATGTTCATGAATATTGACTGAACTTTCCAAGGCCCCGCAAAATACATTGAAATTCTGAGGTGAAACTCTAAATTGGTGTTTAGGTGGTGTTCCCATTCAAAAAATGAGGCACTGGAATGAAGAATGAAGGCATTTTTTAATCAAATAAGACAAGAGGCAAGGAATTTAACATTGTTTTATGTGCATAGAGCTCTTACTGGATGGATAAATCATCATCATACCCACATCAGTCGCTCTTTGTCAAATATGATGAATTTGCACCCTCCTGCAGCCCCATTTTGGGATTTAGCCCAATTAGACCGGGTTATTTGGGGGGATGTCTTTGATTAATACGTCTACCCAAATGTCTTTGTCTTTGATTAATACGTCTACTCTACTTGGTTGCTGGTAGTCTTCATACAGAAATATGAATGTGCTTACATTGAACAAGGACAGGCACAAGATCAGATTGTCACTACACAATTACAGTGGCCATGGTTGCAGAGGTTAGCATTGTCACCTCACAGCAAGAGGGTTCTTCGTTCCCCATGTCTGCGTGGGTTTTCTCCGGGTACTCCAGCTTCCTCCCACAGTCTAACGACATGCAGGTTAACTGGTGACTCTAAATTGGCCATAGGTGTGAATGTAACACTCAAAATACTAGTCTCGCTCACCAGACCTTTCTCAAGAAAAGAAAGGTCTGGCTGGGCCGACTCTCACTTTAAGAGTGGAGAAAAAAACGCCCCGGCTGCTTGTACTTCTTTCAACCAATCACAATCGTTCTGGGCGGTGCCACAGCAACGGTGCGCTTGCAAAAATATTGCCGGGGGGAAACAGGTTTTGGTGTAACACGCCCACAAAAATATCGCCTGCAGGATGCGAACCATGGCAGAAAAATGGCTACATCCCCGCAAGATCAAACACTGCAAAAGTTAGTAAAGGACGTGTTGAAAACGGTTGAAAACTGCTACACAACCAGAGGTGGTAGGGTGGGACTTCAGCGGGTGGCTCGTTCCGCCCAATGAGAGGCTGATCTCTGCAGCGAACTTCCGCCCACTCAGACTATCAAAATACAAGTATTATTATGAACATAATATTGATTTTTGATTGATTTTTCATTTTTAGATATTGCAGTTATCGTCATTACATCAACAGACAGGTAGGAAGAGGTGTATACTAAATGTGTGTTATGTCGCAGACCAAACAATCAACAAAAAATTAGCTAAAATTAGCTAGCGGCAAACTGGTTCCATGATAGGATAGGGTGAGGACAACTTAACAGCTCTGTACATTTCGTCCTTCCAAAAAATACATGGCTTTGGATATAGATTTTGACATTTTGTTACTGGCTCCTTCTTCTGTTATGCATTCAATGCTTTTGACTTCCGGGTGAAACCCAGGGCAAACACTGGAGCCAGTTTTGGTTCGATTGACTGTATACATGCAGGAGGAATTCGATTCCCAATTACATTATCTAGGTGTGTCAGTGCAACTCTGAGAAATTCAATTTAGTACGATTTCAGTCGGACTAACATGTTTACATGTATTTTAAAAGTTCAGTTTTATCCGGACTAACACAACAAATCTTAGTTTATATGACATTAAAGATTTTCTTTAATGTCATGTAAACACACTTACAGAGACAGACAACCATTCACGCTCACATTCACACCTACAGCCAATTTAGAGTCACCAATTAACCTGCATGTCTTGCAGGGCTCTCCTACCCTGGGATTTGAACCCCCTTTATCTAGGGATTCAAATTAGCTGTATATAAATATAATTTCTAGGAGACAGGGCTGGTGGAGGAGGTAGAAGTTATTTGTGTGATTAATATGAATTTGATTTAGTTTTTCATCACATCTGGCACAGCAGCTGTGTGCTCTGTTTTTACTTTTACGTTCACATATGCAAAGCATTTTCAAAATGCAAAGTCACTTACTCATCACTGCATTCTTCATGATTTGGTGGGTTGGACGTCACTGTACCCCGCTTTTTCACAGATCTAGGGAAAACTGCATGCTCCTTCTCTGCACCATGGACACGGAACAATGTCCAAAAAGATCTTAAAATTAGATTGAATTTAAGGGCATCATAAAGAATGTGGTGACAGAGACATGTGCTTGTTTTTCTTGAGAGGTCACTATGTTTGAATAGTTGTTTTAGGCCCAATACCAATCCCCCCCCCCCTTGTCCACTACCCCTTGGCTCTCAAAATTAAGTACCAAGGGGTGGGAGTTTGAATCTTTCCCTAGGAATTGGGGCACCACTCATTACATGCATACATAATTATTTTAAACAGGAAGCTGTGAGCCATCTACATTTCCAACCAGCATCTACAATGGAGTCTCCAGTTGAGTTCATCCTACCGATCGCGTTTGCCGCATTCATCATGTTTCGTTTGATGAACGACAGACGACAGGGGACTTCTGCTTGCAAGATAGCTAGCTAACCAGCTAACATTACAAGGCAGAATAGTTATACTAGCTGGCGTGTTATCATAATATAAAAAAATCGCCAGATAGAAAAGACGCCAGATAGTGTGAGCTAGCTAGCTAGCTAACAAGCAACCTGACAACGGTAACGTTAGCTATGTATGAACATTTTTCGCCGTCTCTTGCTCTGTGGTAGCCATGGCGATATCTACCCCTTGCTGGCAAGTCAGCATCTGAAATCCCTCGCTCCAAAGGACTAGTTTCATACCCACTACCCCTCGTTATGCCCCCTACACGAAAAAAAGGAAGTGGGACACCCCTACCCCTCGCGGAAACGTGCAAATCTAGAGGTAGGGCCAAGGGGTAGAGCTAAGGGGGGGTATTGGTACTGGCCCTTAGTGTGGATTTTTGTATAATGTGTTGTATTTGTTGCATTTTAAATGTGTTTTGATTGGCTGCTACCTTGGCCAGGTCTCTCTTGTAAAAGAGATTTTCAACCTCAATGGGACTTCCTGGTTAAATCAAGGTTAAAATAAAAATGGGCATAAAACCAAAAGCTCCTGCATAGTAAGTCCATGTGTCCTGTCTGGTTTGAGAAAATTGGAGAAATTCACAAAGAATAATTTATGATACCAATAGCACAAATAGCACCATCACCTTGGGTGACATACTGCATGTTTTACCCAAATGGCTGCCAAAACATGGATTCCATTTGGGGCCTGTAAGAGCTGAACATTTATCCTGACTTGTCCCAATCCAAAGTCAGAGGACAAAAATAGAGCCCCCCACTAGTGACCAACCTTGTCCCATTACTGCCCTCCTGATATGTGCAGAATGGACCCACACGGGGCCTACAGTACATGGAGCAGATGGAGAAAAAGAAAAAGCGACAGCCCATGCGGGGCCCATGTGGGCCCCTTGTGAACGTGTCAGCTCAGGCCATGGAAAAACATCCTGGGTCACATTCAAACACAGGACTTTACAGACTTTAATCCAAACAATGTGCCCAAACTAGTGTATTTTATCCAGAAAAGTGCTTTATAAATCCAGTGTATTATTATTATCATCTAATGATGGCGTAGTGACCTGAGTTGATCAACAAAGTGATAAAAGGTGTGGGGTTATGAAAAGAAATTGAATGTTGAGTGATATTTCAAAATCTCTCTGTCCCATTCTCCCTCCGTCTCTTTCTGTCTCCATCTCTTTGTTTCTGACATTTTATGGGGAAATGATATGAAATGTCAGAGGACTGTCCGTGTCTCCAATCCTTATTCCCATCGCCCTGAGCAGCCATTGTTTCTGTGGCCCAGATACCAGGTTTCTGCTGAGAGAGGGGGTGGACGCTCTGCATACTGATACGCAACTCTCACACTCCTTCGTTCACTCTCATTAAAACAATGGAGAGAGAGCGAGGGAGATAGGCAGCGGTAAAACGAAGACAGAGAGAGAATCACAGGTGAAAGACAGAACATATTAAGACAGACCTGGCAAAGAAAGGGAGATTGGAGATGGGGGGGGGGGGGGGGGGGGGTCATTAAACAAAACGCTGCTGCTGCTGCTGCAGTGCTTCAAATCAGCTGTCAAGTCCCCGGCCCTCACAGCGAGATATCAGGAGGGAAGAAAACAGCGAGAGAGACATGGAGGGAGATATCGAGGGAACTTAAAGGTCAGAACACAATGAGTTCCCATCAAGGAGGAGGGCAGAGTCAAGTGTTCGCATCTACCAGCCCATCTCCATTTAATGCTGCAGGCCACCAGTGTCGTTTCCACCACAGGCGGCTTCACACCAGCAAAACAAAACTCTTGTGGCTGTTCAAAATGCAGTAGAGGTAGCTGGAGGACATGAGCGGCATATTCAACATATCCAGCTCCTATGTGTTGGCAGTAGAGCTGTCCTCTCCTTTTGGGAATGCTTTGCCAAATTAGATGTTTTAATTTTATCGTTAAATTTCCAATTATAGTCCAGCTTTAATGCTAGATAATATGAAAGCAATTACACAAGTGTGGCCACTGTTGGTGCTTATGTTTTACTGGTACAGAAGTGACAATATAAAATGGTGCTTTATTTGATTGCATTTAAATTGTGCGCTCTTAAATTCAGATGTACAGAATTTATCATGACTGTTGTCCAGGGTGTTGGTTCTGCAGCTGTCCTCGGTGTTACCCAACAGTTGCCTGCCGGCTGGAATCCCACTGGTGTGGATTGATGGCCAATAGTTTGACTTGACTGATCAGCCTCATTACCTGTTAAACTAAGAATATACACCTTGTTGTTTCACATCCTGATGTTGAGTCTTGAAGGAGCCAGTGCCAAGATACCTTGGCTCCCAATGGTGGATCTTCCTATAGGTAACATAGGCAGCCACCAAGGATGCCACCTAGAGATGAGGCGCCAAAATCGCCCAGCCCACCTACCCTTCCACATTGAAATATGACGTGCACGGTACCCTGGGTCCAACAACTAACATACATGGTTGGGTTGAGGAAAAATTACAGGGTTTGGGTTTACAATCACACGGGAAGCAAACACCGGCCTCCTGAGTGAAAGTCGACGGTCGGTGGACCCATCCACCAGCTCTCTCACCACCCTACTCAGATTTTCATCATCTTAACTTGCGTTGCTGTCCCACCGCGTTTCCCCCTGACGCTACTGGGTGCTGTTAAACAATAATGGCGATCAGTCACATATCATGCCGACGTGAAAGGACAGCTTTTTTCATCAGTGCCTGATGCTGGAGGTCACTGACCAAGTGCCAGTTTTTGATGACTTCGGAGTGAGACCGGGTTGTTGGAGTGGAGTGTATGTGGAGAATAAAACAGAGAGAGAAAATTCAGCACAAAAACAAGAAGGAGAATTCTGTGAATTTGCACATACCATATTCTCTGTTGCTTGTTTGTGTTAAATTGTCTTCTCTGTCCTTCTTCTTCTTCTTCTTCTTCTTCTTCTTCATCTTCATCTTCTTCTTAATAATAATAATAATAATAATAATAAAACATTTTGGGGGGCTTGTCTTGGGTGCCATTGTGCTAGGTCTAGCTCCAGTTGGTCTAGTTCATTTCTTAATGTAGGTGGCCCATTCTGAGGATTCACACCTGTATTTTTTATCCGTAAAAGTCATAAAGTCAGAGTCAAAAGAGGTAGATGTGAAAGAACCCTAATACACCTTTACCACCCAAATTCTCACATGTACATGGGTTATTTAAACATGGGTAAACCCACATAAAATAAGCTATAGACTCCTTTCCCATCGTCTTTGCAGCAGACGAGTATGCCCTCTGTGCATGTGTGTATGTGCAGCAGAAAGCAGCACTAAGGCCAGTGAAAACTTTACAGCAGTTACTTCCTTATATGTCTTACATATTCAGTCTGTCTTTCGAACTCAGTGCAGATAAATCTGGTAAGATGTCTGAGCGATTCTTGGGCAGAGATGGGCCATATTTTGTGGTGGCACTTGAATGCATCACTCTGGTACAAGGGCTAAAATTTGTGTGTTCACCCTGGTGTTATGTTTCCATCAATGCCAATTGGAGCTTGAATGTCCCTGACTACTTAAGGGTCATTTGACCCAGGTGTGAATGCTGTAGCCTTTTCCTTTACATTAAAAAGCCAGATGCTAGCTGGTGTTAGTGCTTTTTTGTGTGTGTGTGTGTGTGTGCAGCGTGAAAGTAAGCAAACTGAACTTAGTCTAGACAATTTAGTTTTACTGCTTCATTTACTTACGTTTGGTCATGTGTTGAAGCTCAGTGCAATCAACACTGTACTCTGTCATTTCAAAAATCAACATCTCAGTATCCTTGGAAACTGTTGAGAACTTTTGCATGTCAGTGACACCTTTTTTAGTATCATATGTAGCCCTGTCTTACTCCTGTTCTATCTGTTTGTCTAAGTATCTACGTTGTTTCCCCCCCACACCCTTTTTTCCGCTCTTTCTCCTGGGTTTATATCCGTGAAATGAAGGACTGCATCAACAAGACCCCCGACACTGAGTTCTAAATCTTGTTCAATCCTTTCGACCCCCAACCTGCTTTCATCTCTTCATCCTCACAAGTGACATCACAGACCGCTCTGAGCGGCATCAATGCTCCCGTCATTTCTTATAAAGTCATGTACCAGAGATTTTACCTTGTTCTTATACTGTATACTCATTTATATTCTTCTGGGGTTGCAGCAGATCTCCACTAAAATGCATCAGGCCTCTTAGAGTTCTGATGGTATGATTTGTCGCTTGTTGTCATTTTGAGAAATTATAGCAGATTAACTGATCTGAAGTTTTGTAGCCTGGTAAGACCATCCTGGTGACATGAGCTCAACATTCTGTTTCACTTTCAGCGTTAGTCTGAACTCTCTGCAGCCCTGAACACATTCACAAGACAAGAGTATGCACTGGTGGAGTTTCTCGGAGGAAAGATATTTTCGCCATTCTTCCAACTGGATTTGGCAAAAGCTTGATTTGTTAACTGTCTCCATTTGTGATGAAGAAGATGATCCCTGGTGTTTTGTTACACTCATTGGCTGAAGGAGTTTGTCTGTCGAGGCAAGTACTCACTGAAAATTTGGGAAGGCATCAAGTCCAGACTGATAGAGTGAGCGAAACAGAATGTCAAACTCATGTCATCAGGTCCGTCTAACCAGGCTTGAAGTTTTGTACCTCATGAGTAAAAGTCCTTCCTCCTTCATATAAAAAGCCCCTTGCTCAGACTCCTTTTTACTTTCCACAGTTGTTTTTGCATTTTAGGCATTTTAACACAGCAAAAATACTGTCAGATTAATTTGCATACCGCAGTTCCACTTTGTATGCAGGAGCTGAATGATGTCGAGGAAGGACTCCTCCCCCGTGGCAGCCATTTTAAAAGGGAAAGGTCTGCTGTAATGCATTTAGAGGGTTTTTTCTGTGAGGAGGTGGCATTTGAAGCTTTGATTCACAAATGTAAATCTGTCTCTCATGGGAGAGGGTTGAAAAGGAGATTTGTTAGGGTATAATTTGAAAGCTCGGAGGAACAGGCTTTTCCAGTGCCTCTGAGAATAAATATACTTTGAAAGAGTGTTGCATGGTTTGGGATTATCAAGGATATCACATCTGTTGATGAAAGATCAGATAGCATGGTGGCGTGAGCGAAAGCATGAGAGTGCAACCAACAAGAAGCATTCAGCAACAGCTCCATTAGTCATAAAAGAGCTATGAAAACTGTGTATTTATATTCACAGAAGAAAGTGACAGTATTTTCATAATATTTCCATAATTAAACAGTTGTTAATGTGACGTACATCGACTCAGTACACACAGCCATAAATATCTGCTCCATGAAAATACAGGAAATCATGCAAATATAACACTTTATTTCATTTGTCATAAGGGACATTTTTTCCACCTCTATACTCTGGATTCTCATAATAATTACAAGTAGTCATTGCACAGTCCCCGACCGCTTACAGAAAAATCTCATCCCTCATCCCCCGCACCCCCCACCACCCTCGACACATACAGCGCCACCCCTCTCTCCCCACCCTCCCCTCCACCAAAGAAACATATAGAGATAACAGGCTCAGTAGAAAAACAGTCATTTGTTCCTACAGTTTGTACAAAATTCACAGATTTATCTTGTTTGCCTTCTTCGCTTAGTTTACACACCACCTCCCAAACAGGCAACCAAACTGCTGTAAAAAAAAAAAAAAAGTACACAAAATAAAGCAAAACACAGTGAACAAAAATTAACATAGGCTGGATAGAAATAGCTACCGCTGCTGATGCGGGTCTGTGAACATTACAATACAGCAGTCTGTAAGTGGGGACAGTGCAGTGAAGACAGATGATCTCTGCATTTCAGCTCACTGTCTGAATTTCATCCGTCTCCATGCGTGTCACACCACAGTGTCATGGCTCCCCTCTGATCTGTTGCTTCACATAACAAAATAAACTAATAACATCTGGCACGTTAAAAACAGGCTTTATTAGTGTTGACTGTGGCTTGTAGATGTATCAGTGTTAATGAGTTGTATTTTGCTCCCCGGTTGTATAAAAATGAGGAGAGAAAGAATGTGGAAACCCAGATATTAGAAATAAAGCATCACTTCTTGCCCTCTGTATCTACTGGATTAAAATATGCACACTCTAAAGGCAACAATATACAACTAATATTAACACTTAGATAATAATAGATAGGATTTATCGTACATTTTATTTCCATTTCCCCCTGTTCACAGAATACCTTTCTGATTTTGTGTGAAATTTGGTTTTTATCCATGCTTTGGACATTTTGGGGAATTTGCTCCGGTTGTGGCCGGCAGTGAACTACAAACATGGAGTCATAAAGAAATAAAGCTCAATAAAACTGTGTATGCAGATCCCACAAGACCTGTTCAAACTCTCATTATCACATCACGCCAGTTTAGCCTCTTTACACTGGCTCCCAGTTTGTCTTAGAATCGATTTTAAGATTTTACTGATTACTTTTAAGGCTCTTCAGGGTCTCTCTCCCAGCTATATCTCCGACCTCTCCAGGACATACTTTGAGGTCCTCGGGTAGAGGTCGTTTGTCTGTTCCAGAGGCCAGGCTGAAAAATATATGGGACAGAGTGTTTGTTGTCAGGGCCTTGAGGCTCTGGAACAATCTGCCCGAGGAAATCAGGTCGGCCAAGTCAGTGATCTCTTCTTAGTCCCTTCTTAAAACGTACTTTTATGGGAGAGCCTGATTTTCCTGTTCATTTAAACTGTCTTTTAGTTTTCATATACTAAAGTGTTTTTATCAGTTCTTATAAAAGTTGTTGTCATGTCTTGTCTGTTTTAATTATTGGCATGGAAAACAAATTGTAACTCTGTTTTGAAAAGCCGTTCATAAAAAAAGATTATTAAAGCTTATAATAATAATTACAGATCATCAGGATGAGAGAAACTAATAACGTTAGGAGAAGGAAACTGGCCAACTGATTGGACGGGAAAGAAGGTGCATATCATAACTTTTAGAGATGGTTCCAAAATTTGCAATATTTTGTGGACAGTAATCATGTCCGTTTTGAGTCCAGTATGTAGTGGCAGTGAAAAAATGTGGGATTTGTAAAATGTGCAGCTCGGGAAAAAAGGTTAAGTTTAGCTGATCAATTAAATATTATTAAAGTGACAGTTGCTTTCTGTTTGTTTGTGTATATCGGGTATATATTCTAATACTGAATTTCCAATATTCTTTGGATCAGGGCTCACTGATATGTTTCTCAGTTTCTTTTCTACAAAGAAAGATCTGTATATTTGAAAAACAGAAATTAAACTGAATGTGAAAGTGTACTGCTGGCATGAAAGCATAATAATTATATTGAATATATGAAGATGGAAAAAAGGCATCACTGGATCTTTAAATCATTCACCTCTGCAGACAAAACAACTGCTTTTCAAGGACTGAATCATCTGTGTTTATGAAATATATTAAAATATGAATCACAGGAAGCAACATTGTAAAAAAGAAGCTTCACCGCAGTTCAGTATTAAACTCCTCATCTGCAGGCAGTGATTATGACTGTAAATAATATTAGAACAAGACATAACATCCCACTAATGGTCCCTTGAGGCTGCTATGTTCATCATATTAAACCATAGGAAATTGTTGTGCATTATGAACAACATTTTTATGTGTGTTATTCTTCCAAGTTATCCCAAAAATATGTTTGTCCTGAGGGTGCTGTGAGAGGAAAGGCAGTTAGTAATGCAGGTTTTTCACCTTGGGAGCACGACTGAAAGCAACACAATTTATTCTACCTGTACCATTGTAAGATATTGTGTTTACAAAGGTAACATTTGGGCCTGATAGTGGGGCTTGAAAAAAATCATCTATATTCTTAAGGGTTCATCCTCTGGGGAGCATGAGTGTGCTCAACCCCGTCTCACTCCGAAGTCGTCAAAATCCAGCGCTTGGGCAGTGACTTGTGGCGTCAGACACTGACAAAAACAGCCGTCCTTTAAAGTCAGCATGATACGCAGCCTGTCGCTGTTATAGTTTAACGGTGCTCAGTGGCATTAGGGGGAAATGTAGCGGGGCAAGGACAAAAATCAAGGCGGTGAAACACTGACTTTCACGCGGGAGAGCGGTGTTTACGTCCCATAAGACTCTAAAGCCAAACCCTGTTCTTTTGTGCCTAAACCTAACCACGCGCGTTAGTTGCTGGAGAAAAAAAATCTTTTTCGCGTAGTTGTACTGACGTAGTGCTTTTATTTTGAAAGAGACTGTATGTAAACTGTAAATTTCCTGAGAAAACGGAAGTGTATTTTGAAGGAAAACAATGCATGTATCAGGCAGAACTTGACACGGCGTCCCAGAATGTCAACAACCAACACACCCATGATACCTTGCATGTCGTATCTGGATGTGGAAGGTCCACGACCAAATGTTGATATGTGACGGAGTCGGAGTGAGAGTGTGTTGGTGTGCTCAGAAAATTTAATGGCAAGTTGACTGCTTGTTACACTTTAATGGTTCTTATTTACAGGTAGAGATTTTGGGATTATGATGGCACAAGAAAAGGTCAAGAATCATCAAAAACAAAATGATTCATCCTCTGAGGATCATGAATGTTCAGTGAGTTTAATGGCAATATGGCTTGTAGTTATTAAAATGATGGAGAGGTGGGTGGACAGACTGAATTGTATACTTAGCCCCTGCCGAGGTGTGTAAAAAAGTAAAAAAAGAACATAATGTAATAAGAATGCAATCTGTTACAGTCACATTTTAATTCTTTCTCTTCTCCTTGTTGTCTGATGTCAAAAGAAGGGACCCAGGAGTGAAATCAGTATTTTATTTTCACTCGTCTCTGTCCATTTCACTTGTAAGCATTAAATGTGTTAACACACCCCCAACTTTAACAGCCTCAGTGGATCAACAAACGGCTAAAACATTTGGCCATGTGTCGGATGGTTAACACTGCTAAATCTGTTCGCAGGGACTGTGCTGTTAATGAAGGCAGACAAACAGCCAACAAGGCATCGTTCAGAGCGTGCATGTGAAGTGTGTGTATCTCAATCTCCTTTTGCGTGACAACAATCAGCAGTTAACCGATCTGTCTCCCATGGCAAGACCGCCGCACTGTGCTCTGCGATCCTCTCACCTAGTGCATGTCTGTTTGTGTGTTATTCCTCAGTGGGAAAGTCTGACACTAATGCGACTCAAATGAGGTCACAACAAAGTCACACTGTAAAAGGCTGTGGGCACAAATACACAGACACACACAAGATGGCTCTCATGACACTACATACAGTTATCATGATTAGAGCAATTAAACCAAACACACACACTATTAGTGTAATGCAATTGCCTGTGATAGCCCCCCGTCATACTGTGTACACACACACACACACACACACACACACACACACACACACACACACACACACACACATACATACGCACACACAACCATCATCATTTGGATAATTAAGAATCTACTTCTCTCTTTCTCTCCATTCTCTGTTGACCCTCTCCCACCCTTACATTCTGCCAGTCACATCCACAGTTGAAGCAGCACAAACTGCATTAGTTAATTTGGTGTTTGATTTTTCCACTTCGAAGATTTATCATTTATTTATCTACATGAATTGCAAGAAGGAAAGACTTCTGAAAGTCAAAGGATGAAGAAAAGAATGGAAGATAGAGGATCAATGAAATGCATGGAGTGCTGGTAGGGTCGAGACATACTGTATCATTATATTCATTCAAACTGTCCGTTGACATGCTTTAACAAGCATGACTTGAAAGTATGAGCAGCCCAAATTTTCTTTCCATGAAACTGGACAGGTGATTAAAAGGTGCTTCGCTATGCCGAAACACTGACATGAACTTCTAAGACTGTCCTTCTCCAAATTATGACCACATAAGTGGTTTGTACAAGCTGGATTTTCCCCCCCCTTTTTTTACGCAGCAACCTCTAGTGGCTGTAGTAATTTCGACGTGAGCAAATTCGGACATCAGGCAGCATCATCTCAATCGCGACGGACTGTTTAGCGAGGAGGTGAGGTGGATGGGTCAAACAAGCACAGGACTTTCATCTAGGAGACTGGTGTTTGTGTCCTGTGTGAAACTTAAAGTCAATGCTGAGTTATTTTAGCAACCTAATGTTAGTATTTCACATGATGTACGTGATATAAGATATGTCACATAATATTACATTAGTAAAAAACATACTAATTTTACCTGGAACCATCATTTCCTCAACCTACTTAAGGAGTTTTGTTGCCTAAACCTAACTAGATGTGGTTCAACTGCAGCCATTTCATGTTTACCACATGGGCTGTATTAGAGCAGTGGTTCCCAACCAGTCTAGCCACGGTGTCCAGATTTCTCCTTCGTCATTGGTTCAAGGACCCACAGTTTAATACATTTAGCGTCATACCTGCGTTTGGCCATGTCGTTAAGCACTCTACGGCAGAAAATGGCACTTCAAAATAAAAGCTATGTGCTGGTAATTCACTGTTTTTTTTTACAAACTCTGCACGTTTGCGAGTCGCTTGCGGTCCATTCAGAATGTTAAGGTTTTTAATAAGAATGAAGCTTTTTCCTTGCAGTCTTTGCATTGTGGCACGCCTCACGTTCCTGCGCTCTCAGCACCTGGCGCTTTTGCCAGAGCGCTCTAAACTCCTTGAGTTGAAAAAAATCTTCAACTCACAGCGAAAAAGGCGCCCCAAATCATCTCTTCTTTCATCAACTTTTTTGCCCATTGTCCAATCAGATGATTAGAGAGGCAGGCCTTCTGTGGTGGTCATGACAAACTGCTCAAACTGGTGGTAGCGGTTGCTGGATACCCAGATAAATGATAAACAGCAGGTTGTTAAACTGCCAGCAAGTCATCCTTAAATACACCTGGAAACGGTCATCATGGAGGAGAAGCTCCTGGACCAGCTGGTACGCCCTGTGACCCTCCCTTTTTTTAGGGTCTTTTGTACCTGCAAAATGATTTCTGTGTGATCAGGGCCTAAGTGGTGTAATAGAAAGACAGGTCACACTTATCATTCATCGGACTGTTTAGGGGACCTGTCACGCGCCATCAGTGCAACATAGACCACTGAGGGAAAATAAGTCGACCTTGGCTGAGCTTAAAGACTTGATTTATCTTCTCAGGTGGTCAAAGAGAATTCATGCAGAAAGACACATGCTGTGCAGCTTTATGAAGGGAAGGATGGTTGCCCTGGTCATGTATCACTCATCACCATTCCCTGAACTGATGGTGTAAACTTAAGTTGTCTTTTTATCATAAAGTTTATGAGGAAGCAGACAAAAATTTACTTTTTCAAGTGTTCTTGGTACAGTTGTCTCGTTGTTCTCAGAAGCCTAAACAAACTTCATCAGATGAGGTCATTGATGCTGAAATAAAGTCTGTTGTACATGCCAGTTAGCACAGCTTCTGGTCTCTGGAAGTTAAAATTTACCAACCTCATTTCTACAATTACCACAGTAGACTCCTGCTGCCGCTCATAATTTCGAAAACAAAAACTGAGCTGAACAGATGCTGAACGCATTCTCGAAGCAGAAATATTTAATTTGAAATATTACATTTCTTGCGTCTAAATGGCAGTACAGTACGCTGGCAGTGACTTGCTTTTTCCACAGCTGAAAATGAAGTAGCAGCAATGGAGTGCAAAGCCATAAAGTACAAGAGAGGAAATGAGGAGGAGGCGAGAGGACAGTTGGAGCGTGACACTGCTGGAGAATGGCGGGAGAAAGCCAACGTCTATCTTGGTCACTCAAAAGGCAGAATTAGCTGTGAATAGCTGGCAGGGAGAGACAATTCTCCCCTAAGACGAAGGGCGGGAAGTGTGTTGATTGGCTCGTTCGGCAAATTATCACTTCAGAGAGACTATTGTTGGCCACTAATTGAGATGGGGACGACGTCTCAGCAGCGTGAGAAAATGTGGTGGATTTGGAGTCCACCAGCACGCCACCTGGGGCCATCACCATGGCAACAGCTGGAAATGTGTGCTAAAAGGACTGATTAGGCTTCTATGATTAAGGTCATACAACAGCTCATGAAACACAATTATGTGATTGTGTTCTGAGAAGCGTTTCGGCGTGTCTTCCTTCCTTCTGGAGAGGAATCTACTGTAGCTGTGGAGACAGAAATTAAATTTAACAAGCTGTATCTGGTGATAAAGATGTCCGTGATGCGAAGTGGTCAAGTGAGTCACATCCGGCAGTGCTGAGAATCATAATGTGTAAATCTCAACCCAATCAAGACTATTAGGAATATTTTCCAGGGTCAGTCTTTGCTTTGAAACCACAGAAGTGACATGGAACCAGTGATTTTTCTTTTGTCTGAGATTGTGTAGCTGCATTTATTATTGGATGAAGCATCTGTTATTTCCCATAAGGAAAGCATTCATCACAAAATTAAAATTGAGAAAATCTGTACATTTTTAAGAACTTAGAACCAACATCTGTGGTCCTGAAACCACTTGTGTATAACATTCTCTTGACTGATAACACCAAAAGTGCCAACTATGCAGTTTTCAGCGTCCAAATGGCTCATGGTTTCAAACTCATACAACCTCCTCAGCACAAACACTTTCACAATCATGCTCTGAGGATGCTGAAGCTGCATGTAGCTGTCATTTTCTATCATGCTGCAGTGGGATGATGACTGGCTGGATCTATTTAAAAAAATAATAAATTCAATGGTTATTCCACAAATAACAAAGATGTCACGCCCCCTCGCCTCTGCTGCATCTCCGATTATATACCTCCTCTCACAATTTCATGTTTGTTATGCGGAACTAGCCGGCGTTCACCTTTAGCTTTCCCAACACATTAAAGACTCCCTGTCATCACTGGAGACATGCGCGGCTTTCCGTTATGCTAACTGTCACGTTGTTACAATGTAATTTCACACATTGTCAGAGGGAGAGCTAGCAGTGGGAACACATCGCTTGTGGTGTGATCCCAGTGGAGAGCGGAGAGATCACATGCAAACAAGTGACAGCTGTGGATGATAACACTGTTAACGATGAGTGGGACAGCTGGCCAATTTATTTTGATTTTGAAATACAATGCTTGCTTGACAGCAGTTGTGTAAGATATGTGTTTACTTCACTTTCACTCTGTATATCCTCAACTTCCCTTCTCTGGTTGTCAGGCGTGCTGTGTTTTATCAGGTCTTTTGATATGTACGGACCTTACTGTGTCTGTTTTTGTCCATAAAAACTGATACGAGAAAGGCAAAACTCAGATTATAACAGTTTTTTAACAGGTCGAAATTGATATTAGAACAATGTCTGACCCCAATTTTAATAAAATTTAAGTACCTTTAGAAGGTATCAATGACTCTAAAACTTTGAAATGTGTTGTCCAGTTGGATTTGCTTTAAGATGCCTCGATTGTACACATCAAACAAAGAGACAATGCAGTGTTTCGCAAGGATAAGAAATGCATTAACAAAGACAAAAGGTAAAATTAATAAAGTGGAATAAATTAATAACAGTAAAATAAACTAAAGTGATAGAGGGGGTCATCAGTTGTACAGATTATAAAGCCCTTAAAGGCAATTTTTTTGATTCAGCTGAAGCCAGACATAGTTGACACTGGGCGAGAAGCGGGATGACAGAGAGCGAGAAACAGACAATCATTCACAGTCACATTCACACCTACCTACGGCCAATTTAGAGTCATCAAGTAAACTACCCTGCATGTCTTCGGACTGTGGGAGGAAGCTGGAGTACCTGGAGAAAAAACACATTGAGGAGAACATGCAAACTCTGCACAGGAGCGCTCCCACACCCCATGTTTGAACCAGAACCATCCCACTGTGAGGCAACAATGCTAACCACGGAGCCACTAAGATAAACTGTGTAAAGTGGAAACTTTCCTCACAAGCAAAACAACAGCATTAGCTGTTTGTTCAAACTCTAAATATAAGCTATGTTAAGGTTTACCACGACAGGACGTTGATGTTGTTATAGCAACACAAAACAGTAGCCGGGTAGTTAAGGTGCATACCGAAAACCTGTAGCTGCAATGTCCACGAATCAGTTATGGTTGTGGACCTTGTTGCATGTCAAACTCACAGACAGTGGTGCAGTGGAGAGTATACACAGGTATACAGAGTACCCACCTCTTTTTTGGCTGTATAGAATATACCCACCCATCAGCCAAAAAAGCCATTGAAATATAAAGGAGAGTATACCCACTTGATCTCCCTACCAGCACATCCCCTTCAATAACCACTACACCACTGCCTATAGACTGTATAAAATAATGGAAGTAGCTACCGTGACATCACCCATTGGTTTGTGTCCAGAGGTGATCATATTTGGACAAGAAGGTGGAGCTGTGGAGGAGCGAGAGGTGGATCTGACTCATAGATCGTAGCGAAGCGTCTCAGACAGACTCCCATTCAAAGTGGCCCCACCTATGTCCTGTAGGGAATTTTGCTCTTGACGTTTTTAATTATTTGCTTTTATTTCTTGCTTTTATTTCATGGATTGCAGCACTTTCTGTCGATTTTAAATTTCTTTCTTGTATTCTATGTTTTATGTTTTGTTTTGATTGTTCAAACTGTGATGGATGTTTTGACTCTCAACTGCGCAACTAGTTTACCCTTGGGTATCAATAAAGTAACCTGAACTAGCTTCTGTAAAGTTGGGCATTTTAACATGGGGTCTATGGGGATTGACTCACTTCTGGAGCCAGCCTCAAGTGGCCATTCAAGGAAGTGCAGTTTTTGAGAATTTTCAGCCTCAGATGTTGCCACACTATATATGGTCATACCCTTATCTCTACTCTAGTTTCTCATCTACAATCTGCACTATCATCATTACAAAAACTGCAAAATGCCAAAAAATAATCTTCAAAAATAGAAAAAACTATGACCACAATCTTTTCCTGACCTTAACCAAGTAGCTTCAGCTGCAGACTAACTTAACTTAACATTAACCATTACAATGCCACATCAAAAATCACTTAAATTGGTGGGTTTTAAAATAATAAATGCATTGACAAACATCGGTTTCATCGTTTACGTTGCAGTATGGAAAATCAGTTTGAATAGCCTACAGTGTACGCGTGTGTGTTTGTCACTGTCTCTCTTGAACAAGAGTGTGTTTGCATTGTTTCGAAGACATCATTCAGCTATCTCTCTCCTGCCCCTTAACAACCTCTAATGATACATCGGCCCGCAGTCCACAGCACGCCACCCTGCGGTTTTATCAGCGTTATTCTCTGTAGCTCCTCTCCTCCCTCTACCCCACCCTCTCTTTCTCTCCCTCTCTGTTCATTTAGTCCAATCTGGGTAAGTGGCTCTCAAAACCAGCCCCGTGTCAGGATGGAGGGGTGGATCATTGATCAGCTGAAACGCCCACATGCGCTCATAAAAAAGGAGAAGACTGGGACTGCACACACACACACAAACACAAGCAATACACCCCCCCCACATTACACACATTAAAGGACTAACTAGTGCACAGGCAATAAAGAGCACATGGCACTATATCTTTTTGTATACACTCATAAATTAGCACATGGAAACATGTTGGTTTATGTGGCTGTAAAATACCACATTGTACGCATGATGAGATTGATCCTGTTGTTTCTATGGACACACACACAAAACACACACACGGTTCCTCATCCCCTCAGAGAAGCCAGGCACATTCTGATGAAACTCCAGGAACATGGTGTCATTTCAGCTGCAAATGACGGAGGGCAGGAGGCGTGTGGGTGAGGGAGGTGGGGGTAGCCAGAGGGGGGGAAATGGGAGGGAGGGAATGACAGAGAGTGACAGAGAGGAGGAGAGAGAGATGGCATGAAGGAGAGAAAAAACAAGGCAGAGTGGGCAGCGGGGTGATGCTCGTCCAAGCGGTGCTCCAAATCGTTTCAGGAAAATCTCATTCCATCTGTCTCCAAATAACTGTCCAGTGCTCTCACTCACTCTTTCTCCCTCTCTGCCTTCACCCACCACCTCTCTGCATGCTAAATGTACTATTCTGCCTGGAGCACGACAAGCTGCCTCTATCATACTTCATAATATGCTACACGCTATTCCTTTTTGGGATTCTTGAATGCTTCCTTTTTCTGTCTTTTCATATCTTTAACACTCCGTCCCGCCTCACACTGTGCAGTGGGTCCTGAATTTAAAGGATTAATCTGTAAAATCAGAATCATTATCATCATATCAATCATCAAAAGATCACTGGTCAGTGTTAGAAAGGTGGCTTCCTTCACATATGGCAAAGGGTCACTTTTGTTGCCTTCTGAATAACTCATACATCTGTTTTCCAGTGTTGGGTAACTTGATGGTGGTGGTGTCCTAACTGGATGCGATGTAATTAAATCAATTTGAGTGTATTGTTTTCGATTGGAATGTGCTAATCGAGTGCAATGCGACGTGTCGTTTGGTTCCTTTTTTATTACCGCTACTTGCATTAAAATTTCCAGAGTGTAAGAGGAACAGCTGATTTACGAGGCTATCTTTAGGATGCATCCTCATTTCACGACAAAAACCTATATAAGGTGGCAGCTGGCTGAAGAGAGATCACAAGGGAGCTGAACATCTAGGTATCACTGTGTAGAATGCTCAGCAGAGCTTGTTTGCTAGCTAGCTTGTTTTACAAAGTGGAGATGGTACTATGATATAGTATGGTCGCTACAGCAATGATTTCTATTACCAAGATTATTGTTATTATGGAGTATGAATGAATGAATGAATGAATGAATGAATGAATGATAATAGTTTATTTTGGCCCAGTTGCCTAGCAAGAAACATTTCCAAAATCAACAGATACATTTTACAGTGGCCGAAAAGGTGTAGGCTGAAGCCAAAGCTTATTGTGCCTACCCTTTTGACATTTCAGTTAAATGTCAAAACAACAAACAATTGCAACAACAAAACATGACGTAACAGAACACAACATGTAGTTAGACATGACAAAACAAGAGAACAAAACAAAATCAAAACAAAATCAAAATCCAAAAGTACATACACACATATTTTCTTTTATATTCTTTATTGTTGTAGCTTTTCTTTGTTAACATATGACTTATGGTAATGACAATGATTTATTGTATGAGTATTGTTGTGCATATGAAGGCACATATGTTCTCTATTGTGCAACAATTGGCCACTGATGTCAAGGTGCCTTGCTCCATTGTTCGCTGCCAGTTTGTAACAGTTGGTGCACAGTAGATAGCAAGTTCAGTGTAACCAGATCAATAATTTGGCTTACTGCAATGTTGCGCACCTGGAATAGTACTTGTTGATATGACAGAGTTCCATATTAAAGGATTCCGTGTAGAAAGAGAGCGTCTGATGTAACGTGATGCAACGTGCTAGTTGGACGCTCACTTGCTGTTAGGATAAAGTATTAGCAACTTGGAAAATGAAATTCATTATTCCATATTACCCATTTAAAAAGTAATTCCTATTTGGGGTAAATGCAAGCCTGCCAAGCCTCTGTTTCCATCCTGCCAGTGTGCCAGTGTTGGACGGTGGGTCACTGCTGCTCGCTGTATGTGTTTATGTCCCCCCAGCAGGTTTGTAGAACATTGCAGAACAGCGCATTGCAAGCAGTTGCCTGTTTCAACTGATTTCACTGTGAATCTTTGGTCTGAACTTGCCATTACTTGTACATTTTCCATTTTCTTACATTTCATGCCTGTCCCCCAACTCACTGCCAGCCAGGGAGCATCTCTCATGAGGGGCAGTTTGTATTTTTCATGGCCAATATTAGAAAATATCAGTTAGTTAAACAATGCAACAATCAATGTCTCCTTGGTTGAGGCCACAACTTTGCTGGTCAAAGTTCACCAAAGTTGAACTCTATGCAATGCAAAAATGCAAATTTGCTCTGCCACTGGAGGTGAATATTTTATCTGTTCCTCTGCACTGAATGGAAGTGAACAGGAGGTGAATATTCACTGGTGTTTCACTTTTGTCTGACCATGCCCTAAGACATCCTAATGGGCAACACACACTGGGGGTGTCTTCAGAGGCTTCATTGCCAGTTAGTGCATGTGGACTTTTTGGAATACACCACTGTCAACACGACAAGTCCCCAGAAGACTACTGAACCTCAACTTCTTTTGTCTGTGAGAAACTCTCTGCATGAAGCAATCATCAGTTTCTCTATGGATTTTCTGTTACTAAAGTTTGACTTTCTGTCTGCGGTGCTTGTTACTTTTCTTTGTCTGTTGCAGTTGCCTGAAAACTTCAACTCAGCACCCTGTATGGCAGATTATGTACTTATCCAGAGAAAGCCCAAACAGAACCAGCTTTCAAAACCTTTGTGTAGATAGAGAGCAGTAAAATGGACACTGATTTATATAAAAATGTCACAGATACTTGAATGTTTCAATCTTTCGAGTCATAGATGGCATCCAAAGTAGAATGAAAGCAACGATAACGGATGTCAGGGGAAATGGCTTGCCAAAAAAGTCTGTCAATCTCACAATATATAAGTTCATGGCGTGCTCCGGATCAGCCCCACTGAGGGACCAACAACTCAATCTTTTACCCCCCTGCCACCGATCCTTTTCCACTCTGCTTTCGCCCATGCTCCTTACAGTTGTATATCGCAGATTTCCTTGCTCTGCTATCGTCTTGCTCACAAGTTATAAAAACATGATTGTTAGTCTTTGTTGATGCAGCTTTCCACAACCTTCTATTCACCTACTTCCTGTCTGTAATGATCTCTAAACAGATATCCAACAGGATATCCGTTAAGTCATATCCTCTTGTGCTATCCTCCAGTCATTTCCCCTTCTGGTTTTCTTTGCTTTAACCCCTGATCCACTCTCTCTGTCTGTCTTATCACAGAAGATAAAGCGTGCAGCCCTGACTCTGATGCTACTATCTACCTTTGCAATCATTTCGTCCCCTCAATTGTTCCCCTCTTTTTCCTCTTCTTTTCATCTCCCTTCATATTTTCCCTCATTTAATTTCTCTCAGCCATCCTTTTGCCATTACCTCTTCATTTCTACATCGCCATCTCTATCACAGGTGTCACCTTCCCTTCCCTTTGGGATGCAACACACCTACTGTTTGTTTTCTTTGATCTAAACTGCGGCAGTAAAGTTGATTCTTTTTGAATGTTTGTATTTGATGTGTTGCAAGCAAACCTGGGCTTTGTAAAAACGACTCACAAATAGCTCATTTACTGGGTAAAGTTTAGTGATCTCCATGCAGGTACTGGGCATCTTGCTTGTCAGATCATCGAACATGTGAGATCCTGTCACCTTTTAGACGTCAGAATTGACAATTTTGTAACTTTCCAAAACCAACAACCCAAGGAGTATGCCCAACTCATGCTGTGATTGTCGATTTCTCTCTCAAGCTCTTATCGTTTTTTTGTCCACAAATGAGTGTAACAGAATGAATGCCTCTAAGGAGAGACTCTCCAAATGTGCGCCCCATTATCCTCATTTGTACGATTCATTGCCTCTTGCCGGAGTGTGTCCATTCAGAACAGATTAAAACACTTTTGCCTTTAGACATGGTTGGACGACACTCACGTTTGTACTTAAGTACATGAACGTTTCAAGCATAGCCCGGTCTTAAGTACTCTGCCATGCTTTCATTAATCTCGCTCTTACTCCCTCCTTCTCTCTCAGCTTCTTTTCCTCTCCTTTCCCTCCTTGGCCAGCTTTTAACCTTCGATCAGCGGAAGTTCTGTAACCTTACCCTTCTTTCTCCTTTTGGGTTTCAATCTAAACACCTCCTCTCTCTATCTCCTCCTGTTCTGTCCCCCTGTCCTTTCATTTCCTTCTACAAAACCCTCTGACACATCACCTTTCTCCAATATTTACACTTCCTGTCATGCTTGAGTATATGTGAAACTGGTAGAATTTGCTGCAAATAAAGTGAGAAGATCTAATCACGTTGATGGTGTGAGATAGGCAGAGAGACAGCAAGCCCTAAAGTCTTTAACAGCATCACTCAAGCAAAACCTTGCTCTTGCGCTGGTGTATATTGGTACACAACGTGCTTAACACACTACGTGCTCGCTCTGCTATCCCCCTTTGTAAGCCAAGAACACGAGTCTTGGGGGCTTAACGTCCTCCCTCTGAGCTTGAGCTAAAAGCTTTTATTGAGCTTTTATCCGGCCACAAAGTAACACTAGGCTGTGCGTGACAACTGTATCTTTAATAAGCGATGTGAGGGCCATGAACCGATGATTCATTTTCAACAAGTCTGGGCTTGAGAGCATCTCAGTTGTCAGTGTAAGACGTGGGTAGACTCAGGACAACAAGACAAGCTCGGAGAACTAAAGCTGCCTGAAACTAACACACTGGAGTACGGTTAAAAAGACAGGTGTACAGTGTTCCACTTTTAATCAGGTGGCTTATGCAAAAGGGAATTGCCAGTGTATTACTTTGTGTTTAATCAGGCAGGTTTATACATTAGAGGGTTATAAAAAAAAAAAAAGTCAGTTGCCCATTTAATCAGGCTGCCTTTCACATAATACGGGTTTATAAGAAGACAGATGTATACCGTTGTTTGTTCAGTGAGGCAGCCATTTAAATTAGAGCCCTGTCCAAACACAAAGCAGCAGCAGTGTTGATTTTTACAGTGCAGCTTCGATAAAAGCCAGCACAGTGCACAGACACAGAGACCGTCTTATCGAATCAAATGATTCAAAGCTTGGTTGTCAGAGGAGCATGCATATTATGGGTATGATTGCAGCTGATGGGAGATGACATCACTGCCTCGAGGCTACAGTTTTCTAGAATATCGTCTGAATTAGCCTTCAACTGTAAAAATAATGATGCTCACGTTTAATCGCGCAGAAACAGATTTCAATAGGACAGGATTCCCCAGGGCATGAGACATTTGATGTTTACCTCTTCGAGGTTCTGATCTGACATTTTCATGGCTGTCCAGACAGGTCGACACCAGACAGGCGGAAGAAAATCTCAGATCAGATATTCTTACTGTAGCTTGTGTGCAACTTTTCTTTTTAAAGCATGGCCCATGTAAAATGAGTTCATTCTCTATTCTATTCAGGGTCCCGGGGGGCTGAAGTCTGTCCCAGCTGACACTGGGTGAGGCGGGGAACACCCTGGACAGGTCGCCAGTCACATCACAAGCATTCTGACTCACGTTAACACTGTGAGGTCAAATTTGTATTACTGTCAATAGAGTCTGTAACAGCATCAGTTTTGAATTTTAACAGGCTGTCTGACACCAATATTAAGAGATGACAATATTCTACATATAGCTTACACTTCAACTAATGTTAATATTTTTAGGTGGTCCAATTTTAATGTGGCTAAAATATGTTTTGCTACATCCACAGTCACCAAACTCCTTTGTCTTAAGCCCTTCAAATGGTTTATTGAGGATATTCTGTTCAATCTAATTTAGTAAAGTTGTAAAATACTTAGTTGTAAAATGCTTCCAGTATAATAAAAGGACATCCCTTCCCTACATTCACACATAGCACCCACTTAGTGTTGTCTCTATGGCCCCTTTCCCTCAGGACAAAAAGCCCACTAACACTTGCTAACATCTGGCTTTTGTATTTAATGGAAATTGTTGCAAGTGACATTTACTCCCCAGTCAAATGGCTCTGCAGTAGTCACAGATATTTACTGGCTCCAGCTCCAATTGGCTCCGATTGGCTGTGATGGAAATACAACACAGGTGGACATACTAACAGGCCATCACAAAATACCATTTCCACCCAAGCAGCACTCGAATATCAATCCAAATTTACCAAGGTTGAAAGAATGAGTGAATAAGAAAGAAATATTTTTTAAAAAGTAACCACCATAGCACGAATGGCCTCCATGCTACCTCACTGTTTACTAGCCTGTTTTCCACCCTGTCTGTGACGTCAACCACACCAAGAAAACAAAAACCAGAAAGGCATGCTCTTCTGCTGCAGAGCTGTGTACATGGCTGTAGCCTACTGGCAACGGGCACTTTAAGCAGGTGTTTACAGGTTTAAAAAAAGCAATTTAGAGTAAGCAATTAACCTGACCTGCAAGTCTTAGCGCTTTGGGAAAGAGCCAGAGAACCCAAAGAAAACCAAAGCTGACATGGACACCAAAGCTGACACCATGAAAACTCCATACAGATGGGCCCCAGCTGGCTGGCAGGTTTGAGCCCCTTAGTGCTAACCACTTCACCACTGTGCTGCTTTGTAAATTGTTATTATATCTTATATTATACTGTAAGTTTATTATGTAAGTTGTTTACCTCTGCTCTACAGAGGGAAAATCCACTACTTTCACCTCAATGAAAATAATATTGTTCTTCCTCTTATGGATTTCAGTTATTTTTCTATCTTTCCATGTAACCTCTCCGTATTGTTGCCCTCTGTCTCCCACTTTATCTCCACTCCGATCCTGTCTCTCATGTCCAATTGATAGATGCTGGTGTAGAAAGGTCATTAAAATATTACGTGTGTGCATGCGCGCACTTGTAGGTATACACATATGGGTATCTGGATGTGTGTAAGTGCGTGTCTGCATCCCGCTGCAATATTCACCATCCTGTACTTTCTTTGCCATGACGGCAGAAGGCAATTAATGAGAGCCTGTGTTCTTATCTGCTACCGAGCAACCTTGACTGTTCCGCCCGTCGCCCCAGGCAACCACTGCTGCTGCCTGTAATCGATTGCTCGGCAACCAGGGACCGCGGCGTGACATTACAATGAACCACTGACCCACTGCGCTGTGAGAGGCGGGGAAGTAAAACATCTCTGGTATAATCGACGGATATGATGTTATGAAATGTTCAGCTACTGTGGAGTTTGGTGGAAGGGAAAACAATGAACATTTAAAGGATTTACTGTAAATGTTAACAGTAAATGTCAAGTTTGGGGTCAGTGCCTGTAATCCAAGAGCGAGGGCCTGTTTTAAGAGCTGCCATTTTGTTTAACAGCAGGGTTCCTGAGGCATTTTATAACCAAGGCGGGTCTCCTCGCCTGAAATAAAAGCTACTTTCGTAACGTCAGATGAAATTATTGTACTTTTATGAAATAAAATTAACTGTCAGTGAAAGACGAGCCCTCCACGATATCACACTGCAGAGGCCGTGTGTGTAATGAGTGGAGCAAATGCTTAGACCATCATATAGTAGCTAAATTGATCTTGAGAGACAAGATGTGTCAGACTCAGCTCATCAGATAACAGTGTTGGCAGAGGAGGTTAGTTACAGTATAGTGTGATCAATCAGATGAATTTCCTGGGGGAAACCCTGACCATCCACATGGGGGGAACAGCAATCAAAGGGAAAAGAGATTACACACTGCAACACATTTTGACAAAAGGGAATCACTTTTCTTTTTACCAACTGGAAACTCTAGCTCTCAGCATAGAGATTGCTGCTTCCACCTACACATATTGTGAGCACCAGATGAATGCAAGTGGGCAATTTCAGTGACGGGTGTAAAAGTAATTCTGGAAAATGGAGGACATTACTAACTGATATAACAGGAAATGAGACAGATTTAGGGAAAGAGAGTGCACCAAGAAATGAAGAGACAAAATGTTAATGGAACAGACTGAAGGTTATCCAAGACATATCAGTAAAGTCGACCCCATTCACAAAATCTAGCACACAGGACGGTCACAGCATCAACCACCCACTTCTTAACATCTTTCTAGACCCAGGCATCTGCTTGGTCTGTAGCTGCCTTCCACCACTCTCACTATTTGGATGCCTCTTATTAAATTTGCAGCGTCTGTTCGCCCTCGGGAACGACCGGAAGCATTTCCCTCGGATCATGTTCCAGAGTAAGTAATTGCCAAAGCAATTGTTATTTAAGTGATGCTCAAGGAACAAGGGGTGGCGTGCTGCTGCTGTTTCCCACTATTGTTAATATTTTAATGCACCACGCTATATTCTGCTGGGACTAAATGACTCCGGTGTTGTCAAACAATTGGATAATACCGTTTTTTTGTTGGTATTTTGGGACGTCTCTGAAGTTTTCACCACTTGGATACCCCTCTAGTTAACAGCCATTTGGCTGGGAGTTGTTGCTTTTTCATGTTGCTATTATTTTACCAAGAAAAATATAACAAGGAATGCATTGTTGTTAAAAGGATGAACACCAGAGGCTTCATAATGGTATTCACACATTATGATTTACTGACTCAAATGAGTGCTGATACTACTAAACCAGCTGTCAAAATGGTTTTCGTCTACACCCCATACAACCAAGATAAAACTAAAGGGGGGTATCACCTACACTCATTAAATAAATACTCATTTGGGAAAATTAACAGTAATGAAACTGTGGAATATTAGCAACTACTCCATACCCATTGGCAGCTTTGTCACCTTCTACCTATGCCAGTCCTCAATGCCTATGTGCAGTTTCACATAGATTGACCATGTCAGTGAGTAGAAAAACATGGGACAGACAGAATGACTGACTGACAGAATGACACACTGACAGTTTCCATGATTATGTACAGCATACCATACCATGACTTAGTCATACCAAAAATTAGAAAAATAAGAAAACATTGGTCCACAGGGGGAGCCACAGCGATCGGTCGCATTTTAGCCATTTTGAAGCATTTTTCTGTTGTTATAGCGCCACCCAGTTGCCAATTAGAGTTAAATTTCTCCAGTCACCTTGAGGCGTCCTGTTCTACATATCTACCAAGTTTAGTAAAAATCCATATGGTGGTTAGGCCTAGTTAAGAAATTAGCTCTCTAGCGCCCCCATTTTGTTTGATGGGGTCAATAATGGAGGGGTCCCCTCAGATTATGTGTGCTCATATGCCTACAAAGTTGCGTGGTGATGGGTGAAACCCTTGAGATGTTATACACCTTTATGTGATGAGCCACGCCCTCCGCAATATTCATTGCCTTATAGAAGCTCAGTTTTAGTAAGTTTTCCAACTTTTGCCAAGACGGAATTTTAGATATTGGTCCCTAGATTATGTTCACCCAGTTTCATGCAGATCGCTCAAACTTCCTAGGAACAGATCCATTTGAAGTGTTTTTCAAAAAATTCAAAATAGCGGAAAATCTATATAAACGGAAGTTATGGGTTCTTGAAGCAAATGTGTTCCTCATGAGGAGAGGCATCTCTGTGCAAAGTTTCATGTCTCTACAACATACGGGGCATGAGATATGCCCATTCAAAGTTTGCAATTTCAATCAGTTGCTATAGCGCCCCCCTTTGGCCAATTGATGTAATATTGCTTCACTGGCATCCTCCCATGACCCTCTACCACTGTGCCAAATTTCACATGGATTGACCAAGTCAGTGAGGAGAAAAACGTGGAACAGACACACAGACAGAGTTTTCGTCATTATATAGTAAGATTAGTGGATTAAAACCCAAATATCACTCTATGTTTTGGAGGATCCCTTGTTTCTTTGACAAGGTCCCGGGGGGTCAAGTGTGTTTCCCTATTTGTGTTCATGCCAATAGGCTACGATTGTGAGTGAGGGGAAGGATGAGGTCACTGGGAGTGGCCTTTCACAAATAGGTACATCATTTCCAAATGGACTTAAAGACTTGCAAAAGATTTTGGGGAATGAATGGTTAATGAACCAAAGGACACCTGATTAACAGTTGATGCCATCTGGCCAAAAGGGACAACGCATGGATCCATACGCGTACATGGTTGTAGCTATTGCAAATTCATGCTTCATTTGTTGACACTTTGACTTTTATTCTTTTATTTTATACCCATGTTACTCTATTTAATCTTGTTTCTATTTTGTAGCTCATAAAGGGTGTTTTTAATTGTTGAATTGTCGATGCTTTTGATGCTTGATGTTTTGATGCTTTGAATTGCCTCGTCGCCAAAATGTGCTTTATATAGAATTGCCATGCCTTGCATGAAAAGACCATCCAACATTAACTGGTTCTCAAAACAAGTATTGTCTGTGTAGCCAAAGTATATTGCTCATTTGTTTGTACCAGACCTCCATTGTTGACCAAAAACTATTGCATTGAACCTCACTGTTGCACTGGATGATGATTAATATGGGCACTGTAGTCTATTTTGTTTCAAGCATACATAAACTATTCTGAATACTCAAGAGGGCCCAACATCTGTTAATACAAATAGTCCCTGAAAATACAACTTTCATTACAGTGCCCAGCTGTTTTAAGAAATACCTGAGTCTTTTTTAAAAAACATAAAACTATGCAGACTATGTATAACATGGATTAATATCATAGGAGCCAATGGGCTTCAGCCATAGACAGAAACTGAAAAGTATTTAGAGACGGAGTAGCACATGGTTGGTTTGGTCTTATCATGGAATTTACTGACAACAGAAATATAATCACACCAGTCTTATCTTTTTTGGGGGAAGTGAATTCATATCTGGGAGCTGCAGAGCACAGCAACAGTCCAACTGATGTGCAGGTGCATCAGAGACGTTTTCAGCCTCAGTGCCTTGCTCAAGGATATTTCTGACCCCCAACAAGCCAGTCAAACTGCAGACTCTGTATGTACAATTGTGCCTGTCTTGCAGTGCTGTGTGTCAAGGTCACTCACACAAAGGGATTTAACAGTGGGAGATTAAGATGACCTGTGAAGCATCTAGTAGCGCAGACACCACAGTTTACTTTGTGGACTTGTGCCAGATAAGCTTCCCTAAACCCTCTTTTCTTCTAAGTTTTTCTCTCTTGTGTCACCATACTTTTCGTCACTTGTCTTCTTCATTCTCTACCGCTCCTCTTTTTCTCTCGACTCTCTGAACCAAAAGTCGGTAAACAGCTGTGGTAGAGCCTCCCCTTTTCTTCAGCCAGGTCTGTGTGGGGTCTGTCAGACAATTATTTTGCTTCTGCCCCCCGCTGCAGGGCAGGAGCTGGGGCAACTAGCACGCCACGCTAGTTGTCAAAGTGCAAGCAGACCTGCTGCGCTAATGCTAATCAGGCAACAAGGGGCAGGATGGTCAGGAGTAAAAGCATTACAGAAAAAGGAAGAAAGGGAGTTCACTCAACTGAGAGGATGAAGGGATGACGGTGATGTGTTAGGGGGGAGGTGGTGTATGCATGAATAAGTCTGAAATTATAGGATGAGAGATTCCTGTGTTGGTGAACAATGTGTGTGTGCAGGCATGGCAGTGTGTAATTACAATCAATGGTCGTGTCAGACATGAAATCCTTGTGTATGGCTGATTGTTTGCATTCTGGGTATGAGAGTGTGTGCCAATGAAATGTGTGTATGAAAAGGGCAGCATGCAATTACAAGCCATGCTTGTGTGACAGAGCAAGAGAAAAAGTGTGTCTGTATGTGTGTGTGTGTGTGTGTGTGTGTCAGAGTGACAGCAAGCAAGTGAATGAGCACAGCCTCATTGGAGAGCCCCGCAGACTGAAAGGCAGATTAATTGAAAATGCTTCAGATACGCAGCCTCAGCCGTCACTCCCACGACAGAACGGACCTTCATAACAAATCCCTCAAACACAAACACACCCACACACACAAACACACACACACACACACACTCATACCATTATGAATGCTACCGGGTCTCATGTTGAGAATGCACTCATGCAGAGCTGCACTGTCAGACACCACAGGTTATTTGAAAGCAAATAAAATGTGCGTGCACACTGTCGCACACACGGGAAAGTACACAAGCACTGAGAAACAATCACACACACACACACACACACACACACACATAAATGCACCAGATCATACTAAGTCTTACAGCAGAGCCAGTTCAATCTTCCAAAAAGACACTCAAACTCTCCCGCTGTCTTTTTTTTTTCCTTCTCCCTGCCTCTCCTGAAAAACAGGGTCCTTGAAAAGGCCAGTGGTGACAGGCATATTATCAGCTTCTCAACACAGCTCCCAGTGTGTGTGTGTGTGTGTGTGTGTGTGTGTGTGTGTGTGTGTGTGTGTGTGTGTGTGTGTGTAGATGTGCCTGTATCCATAAAGCTGAAGACCAAAACAAAACCTACAAAATTCTAGCTGACCAAAATCTGAATCTAATTCTAAATATTCACATATAAATACGCTCCTATTAGTCGGTTAAAAATTGTGCTCTCAGTAAATCATTGTATTGCCTTGAAGGAGGTGTTTGCAAAGCAAAGGGCTACTACAGTTGTGGGGAAAATGTAATATGTAATTGAACATGTGTGACTACCCCGAGTTGTAACTGTAAAGCCAGACAGATCAGAAGGACCCATGAGAACTCCAAATATGACATTCACAATAAGCAATCTCATTCCACACAAAGATAACAGATTAGAACAGATCATGAGAACTTTAACACTGAAAATACAGTTGAGAAAAATAATGCATGAATTATACAGAGAAGTAAATACATAACAATGTCAACAACAACAAAAGAAATGACACTTTAAAGACACTAAGTTCATTTCTACAGATGTTTGGTTCCACTCCGCCTGCACATAAAACTCGCCATTTTGGCACTTTTTAAGACCATTTGTGTCTGTAAACGTGGATAGAAATACTCAGTCCATATTTTATGTGGGCAGGTGTGAATATGGTATGTTTTGTGTGTGTGGGAAGGTGTTTGTGTGTATAGGTGTGTGTGTGTTTGTGTGTGTTATGTATACTCAGTTATGCGTGGGAAGGTTGTATGTGTTCTCACATTTCATGTCCATAATAGTGTAACTAATCTATTCAAACACGTACAGTATATTCATTGATTCTCTACATTAGTATCTGTGCGTGTGCGGTTGTGTGAGAGTGTGTGTTTGTCACAGTTGGCCTCCGGTAGAAACTCCTCCACTTCTGTTGTATGTTGGATTCACAAGGGAACTCCCTTGGTCAGTCTTTGTCATTCGGTCGACGATGAGTCAGAATGATCAACCCGCAAATGAATCGACGGATTAACAGCTCAACCTCAACAGCAGACAGACAGTATTGTTTGCAGTTTAACCGCAGTCCTGCTTCCTCTTTAGTGCCAGTAGAGCTAGCCAGGGCCAAGATAAACTTAGCTGGTCTTATAGGAGTTAGTGTGTAGCTTTCAGTAAGATACAAATACGTCACTTACATGTGCAGCAGAGTTTCATAGTGGTTACAATCTAAATCAAAGTGTAGAAAGTACCCACACATGTACCTCTGCATCATGTGTCCCTTAGCCCATGGCCTAATCTTCCAAAGTACAGCAGTTTGCTTGACTCAATCTTAAAGTAAAGATGAAACACTGACTTGTTCACCAGTAGGGCATGGCCATCTTTCAACAAGCTGTTGGTTACCCAACAGGAAATTTTTGTCTCTGTTCTCTTGTCCACCAGTAAGAGTTGTTGAGGTAGGCTTGGTAAACTTGGTATGGTAAAACTTGTTTTCTCCCTTGATGACCGGTTTGTTGGCTCACAATAATGACCAGTGTATGAGATATTTTAAGTAGAGTAGGTGACAGAAGTACAGGAGGTCACTTTTTGGCAGTGGCGTTTTAGATGTGGGTCCTGGTGCAAGTCCACCTTACTTGATGTTTTGACGCAAGAATTGGAGTTTGGGATTACTTTAATCTAATTTGGAGAGGAGGCATTACAAAATTGGTGAAGTGTAAACAGTAAAACTTTTGGTTTCTGATCTAAGGCGAAGCTAACATCGTCAACAAGCATGACATTTTAAGTAATATTTTTCACTGAGGAGGAAGCTCCCAAGTGACCCTGACAGCTCTTCTGATGATGAGTCATATCGTTATTTAATTAACTGATGCTTCAGGATGCAGGGGATGCCTGCGTTTGACTTGAGGTGTGCACATATCTGCTGGGATAGGCTAGATGTGTCAGCTGCTGTTATGAGCATCTCACACTGTTGTTTTGGTCCGACATCTTCATAAAGATGGTAGAGCACATACGTCATGTGGAGAAGTTTTTTGTGCTGCTTGTCAGCTGTACAGCAACCTTCCAAAGAATGCAGTCATGCATCACCCAATGCACTGACTTTAAAGTTCAGACATCCTTTCACTTTCACCACCGTTGCCCAACTCCACGGGACCAGGTCTCACAATTTACTTGGCCTTATTGGTTAAAAAAGCATTAGCAATTGGGTTTTTAACTTTGTCTGTAGCTCTTTGCATCACAACTCTCAAACTCCATTGTATTGACACTTAACATATCTGAAGTACAGTGTTGTACTCAGCATTTTTGGATAACAACCGTTCTTGTCACCAACTAGCTTGCTGAAAGATGGCTGCACCCTGCTGGCAAAGAAGTCAATGCTATCTAGTTTTCTGGCTTATCTTGGTGAATACCAAGTTTAATTGCAGTTCCATATCTTGTCTAAATCAAACAAACCACAGTCATACTGTTCAGTGTTTCATTTCCACTTTAAAACTCCATTTGAGTAAAATGTCCATGGCACTGCCACACCGGTAAAAGGTGAGGATACTGATTTGTCGTGACCGGTTCTCATTATCATGTTCAAAACTGCATTATCATTGTGTTTATAATGTATCAGAAAAAGTAAACTATACAACTTAAACTACAAAACTGCTTTAGCTTTAAGATCAGCAGGATGTGAGTGACTATTAAATGTAAAAATAGCTGTAATGAACCATTAATTAAGCCCTGGCTAGCCCTATTTAGCCCTACAGTGGAAAGCAGGACCGCCCCACCCTGTTACACAATAGCACAAAAATACTTATCTTCAAATTGCACCAAACTGCAGCTCCTGAAATGTATGTGATGTAAAAAGATATTATATCTTACATGTTTACAACATAAATATATTATTCTGTTTCGCAGAATGCACAATTTTGTAAGGGGAGATAAATGCACCAGGGCAAAGTTGGAGATTAAATCCTAGGGACATTTTCTGGATTCTCTATCGCATAACTCCTGTCCCAAGACCCCCACTATCCGCACTGATATTAAACTCCAAGGGAAGTGACAAAAAGTTGTGTTCACAGCCCCGCTTCAATGTACCATTAACTTTTTTTAATGGTGAAGGAGGAGGGGGCATAAGGGGACAGGAAAGGAATGCTTCTGGGTTTACTCCTGCAGGTGTGAAACTAGCCTCTATCCGTACAATGTTTTAATGTTTATGGCATTAAAACAAAGTCCATATTTCCACCTCTGCAGACCTTATCATATGGATTCAAGAGTTTAATTAAACAGGAGCGTAGAAACCCCACTGCCATTCCCAGGGAACCATTGCAAGTCTATAGCTTCTCTGCCAGAGGTTCGCATTGAGAGCAACAACATCTCCAAAGGGAGGCAATGGAGAGGGTTGTTCATGATTTTCCATGACTATTAATTTATGTTTTTCAATAAGCCCAAACTTCAAAAACTTAGAAAACTGAAATGAGAAACCACAATTGTGTGGCAAGGAGTCCCCGAGGCAGCCAGCAATATTGTGTAGAACACAGTAAAACCCCCATGAATTCATTGGAGGCGTATAGAAACCATCTACACTAGTTCTTAGATTAATAAAATGCGTGTTGCCTATACACCAGAGCTGTTCTGCCCAAAGTACCCGTTAATCAGAAACACCATAATCTTGACGTTAACTTAAATTTCTCTGCACTTAGACTCTCTATGACCCTGACTTGGGAAAACGAGGCCCAGTGAATGGTCTTATTATTTTGTTTGGAGCAGACACCATGCCTGATTACCAGTTCCAATGTACTTCTGGGATTCACAGCTCTGGACAGAGAGGGTTTGACTCTACTCCTCAGAGACTGCCACAAGTTGTGCAGTCTCAATTTTTCCCTGTTATGTTTTCTTTTGGAAGTCTGGGACTGTCACAGATTCCTTCACACGGATTCATCATTGTTGTTAATTGGCCAGACTGAACAGAGCCACACAGGGAATCCCTAAGGTACAGTATCTGTACATCCATCAGTCTCAATCTGTGGACTCTGGCCCCTGAGGACTGGAGTCAGACACCCTTCAGTGTAAGGGAGGGAGATCAAAACCCTTGCTATCAAATGAAAAAAGCCTCTGTGGATGAATACACACTTAAGGAAAGACAGGAAAAATATTAATTGAAGAAGAGGAGCAAGGCTTGGCTCTATGTTCGAAATTAATTATATTAAAGTAGTGATGCCTTTACACAGAATCGAGGCTGTTTGGAGAACAAGTAAATTAAAGAGTTAGTATACATATTTAAACAAAAGTACAAGGGCTCATATAGGAATACTGGGCTATTGGACAGAAATGACTAATGACCTCCAGCGAATTATGACAATCGGACACACTGTGATTATGAATAACTGAGCTAATGTTATTCCATACATCTAGGGAAAGGCCTTCGGGGTATATGCAGGTAACCTCAGCTCGATTCCCCCCATTCTTCCAAATGAAGCCATTATTTTTAAAAAGCTTCCACCTCTCCGTAGCCTGTGGTACTAATCTAAAACTAATTGATTGGTGATTCCTTAGACCTAACACGTAGGCAAGCTGCCAGTGGAATTTGAACAATGGGCCAAAATAGAAAACTGGGCTCTTTATAAAAATGGGAGCTGTCCAACTGAGTGCCCAAGGGAATTTGCTCTGTTTTTTATTTGGTCCCACCAGCCCAAATTAAGTTCTATTGATCTGATAGCAGAGTAATGGCACGCCTTTGACATCCCACTGTGAACGCTAGTGGGTCTATTGGATTGGCTGCCACAGATGACAGAGAGGTCAGAGGGAAAGTCATTATTCATATGAAACACAATGGAACATCAAAAGCAAAAACAGTGGGTAGATTACTGCAGCATAATTAAATGGGTGGTTCACCCAAACCATAAAACATATTTTCTCATCTACCTCTCAAGGTAACTAGTTGTTCAGATAGTTTTCATTTGATTTTCCCAGATTTCTAGATATCTGTTTGAGATTTCTGCCACTACTAGGCCTAGATAAAAACTCCAGTAAGGCATGCTATTTATGCATATGAATATAATCTGCTGTTACTTCACAACAGATGTATCTCCTGACCTTCTAAATAGAGCCCATTCTATAGACAGGTCTTTATAGGTCAAAGGGTAAAAGCCACCCTTCGCTTTCACTTTCCCCATCAAACTCACACCTCGAACAGCGGGTGAATTCAAGCCCTGTCAAAATGATGATACATCAGAGTTAGCCCAGTGGAAAATCAAATAGAAATGCATTACTTCCAGGCCTGAAACACCAGCCCTTCCTTACCAATCTGACTCAGAAGAGAAAGAATAACGCCCAGGAGGTTAGCTTCCACTCCAGCTCACCTTGGCTTACTCATAACCTGCACAGTCATGGTGAAGCATAAATCTGACCTTAGTTTTTTTAGACTGTTTGTCTGAGGACAATCCCTGTCTGCGCGAGTTAGAGGCAACAGAGAGGTGGAACATGGTTAAGCATCTGATGAGAGAGGCAGGGACAGAAAGAAAGATAGGCAGACGAAGGCAGCCGTCATTAATTTCAATCAGGCTCCCAGTCTGGCAGAGTTAATAATATCAGCACGCTCTTTTGACCTCAGACGATGGTACGACATCAACCTCCGCAAATTACTCATTAATTTACCCCATTAAGTTGGACAGAGGTGGCGGGCAGGGGGAAAAAAACACGGGGGAGATTGAATTAATTAGACATTTTAAAACAGAATTTATACCTTTTTCAATTGAGATGTATCACAGCAGAGGAAGAGGTCAGGGTGGCAGTGGTGAGGATAGGAAGAGTGGGCAGAAAAAGACACGGACGGCTGGCTGAAATTAATATTTTGACAGCATGGATTCTGATGCAGAGGGAGTGCATAAAGATAATTCATATGGATGAGAAGCACTTGTGTTTTGAATATCTAAAACGTTCCTACGGTTAGAATCATCAGCATTTGTGCCTCTTGTGTTTCAGAAAGCTCTGTGTACAAATGCAACTGAGAAAAAAGATCTGTCTCATATCAAAGTCTCTTGTTTGGTGTGTAATAATACCAAGCCTTGCTCCTATTTGTTTCAACAGATTTCATTTAACACTCGTACAGTCAAACCCGAGTCTTAAAAAAAAACAAAAAAAAAAACAACTTAAACCAAAGCAGTTCTTGCTCCTTGCAACTATGTTATTCTCCATATGGGAAAGGAAAAGCAGATAAAAATGTAATAGAAACTTGTGATATCATACCTCTGAAGGGCACTTTGGTCCATAGCAAGCTCCCGCCCAGAGCAAAGCAGGGTCATATGTACTGAGTGGAGAGTCATCCAGTCTGAAGCAGAGTACATCCCTTGAGCCTTCTGGTAGTCTCCTACCATCCATTGTATCTCTCTGTGTAGTGCAGGGAGCATTTGATATCTTTCAAGTTTGTATGCAGCCTCGCCTTGAGCTGATACAAGGACCCTATCTCGTCTCCTTAACGCCAGCATGCTCAGAATGAGATGCAGCAAACCTCTAACCTGCTCTCAGTCTGCCTCTATTCCTAAATGTGATTACCGGGTTCTTTAATATAGGAGCTAACACCTGTCTTGCCAACCTGCACAACCCACCCTAAAGTAATTTCTTCATGACTCGCACTATTGAAATGTAAATTTCCTACCTCATAGCTTCCCTTATCAAAAGAAATATGCTACACCTGTAAATAAGAAATGGGCTAGCAGACAAAATGCCTGCAGGTCTTGAAGGGGTTTACTGCACTCTATCTAGATAGACAGGCAGGCTGGGCCAAACACATTCATGTACACACACATACACAACTCCCCAACTTGACTGTTATCTACATGCAAAGCATCTCCACCAAGCTATCCACTTTGCTACCGTAGAGGAAACTGAGAATAATGGATAACTCTGCCCCGAACGTATTCTTCCACCCACACACACAATCACTCACACAAGCATGCACAAACTATATGCGTGCCCACACTCTGTTGAACATATGTAGTTAGGTGTTTCGAATCGATAAGCATGCTGAACACAGAGCCTCCCCGACCTATTCTTACACTGGCTAATTGCCAGGAAGAACAATTAGGCCAATAAGTATCACTTAATGTCCTCCCCCAAAGAGGGAGATTCAGGCTACTCTAAAACAAATGCACCTAATTCCTCATCCTGCTCCCTCCCTCATTATCTCCCTAAATGATGCTTCTATAGGAGAGCAGGTGGTGGCGGTGCAGTGGAATGATTGTTTTGTGAATGGTGGTTTGATGGGATTAGAAGGGGTGGGGGACTGGGGGGCTTAAGTCATGAATGGGGCTGCTTCTGGTGAGATAGTCGAGCTACAGTGTACCAGTAATGAGGTAGAAGACATTTGCTTGTTACCACCTTTTCTTTGCTCATTAGTGGGGATTCAGCGGGTCTATAGAAGCCTGCGAGGACCAAAGTGCCCAGCATGAGGTAGTCTGGTCAGCTTGATTCTGGTCAATTATCACTCAGTATTGTGGTGAAAACAGCCAACCTCAGAAACAACCTCTTAAAAAGGCAATGGATTATCATAGAATCAGATCCAAAGAAAAATCACCCAATCAACTCTGGATCCAGCAGGGGATTGACCCATGTCACTGGACAGCTCAGAGGAAACTTCATCATCCGTCTTGCTACATTAACATCTATTCCCCTTTATTAGTCTGCTGTTGGCATCCAACCTCACAATCTCCCTTACAGCATTCAACTTAGCTTCATTGGCTCACAGCTTCTGCTGGGCTGAAACCCCCTTCCAGTAGTCCAAAATGTCGTGAAGGTCCTCGTCCTTGGCAAACTGCACCTTCTTCCGTAGGGCATGGCCTGCCGCTATATAAGATGCTTCCTCTCTGGGGCTTTTCTTGTAAGGCCGGAATCGCTCCCAGATCCGCAGTGTGCTCTCAGATGAATACTCTGGACTGGAGGAGTAGCCAGAGTTGTAGTTGTGGTGGCGAGAGGGTGAGAGCTGGGAGTAGGTGGCTGTGGCATCCCTCTTGGTGCGGCCCAGTGGCTTGAGGAATGAGGCCTTTTGGGCCGGAGAGGGAGAGTCGTTGCCGCCCTCATAGTAGAGTGCAGGAAAGGAGTGGCGGTGCTCAGAGCTGTGGTAGTCTGGTTGAACTTCCAAGTGGTGCTGCTGCTGTCCAGGGCCAACCACTGCACCCCCACCTCCACCTCCACCCCCACTTCCATTATTACATGCCATTCCGCCCCCATTCACACTCACCCCGCCACCATTTATGTTTCCCATCCCATTCCCGTTGCAGCCCCCCACTCCACCACCTCCTCCACTTCCACCACCTCCACTACAACCCACAGGGCTACTCTTTTCTGTTGGGTACTTGGGAGGATCACTGCGCTGCTCAGGGATATCCACACTGTACACCCTGTTGCTTTTGACAGATCCTGCAGCAGGGGCACCACAACGGTTCTTCACCACAGCAGTGTCGGCACTCAACTGCCTCTGGAGGGGCCGCACTGCATTAGCTGGGGGTGGGTCACGGTAAGGAGGGGAGAGGAACCCCCCACCACTAATGCCCGGCCGCTCAGATAGGGGCATTACCAGGGGCACTGGGGCCATGGAAGGAGGGTGAGGTGGCTGATGTAGCTGAGGATGAGGATGAGGCTGAGGATGTGGCTGAGGATGAGGCTGGGGGTGAGACTTTGGATGCACCTTTGGAGAGGAGGCCATGATCTGATCTCCAGGGTGGCCTGGAGAGAGAGGCAGGAGGTTACGGGGAAGGGACACAATGCAAGCTGGAGGCTGGGCGGAGGACACAGAGTTGCCATTGTCAGCTGTGGTTACAACATTAGCGGAGGCATCCAGCTTCAGGGCATCAATGCAGTTGTTGATGATCTGGTTCACCTTGTCCACCTCCTTGGCGATGGTGGAGATCTCTGATGCTGAGCCACGGCCATCGTCATCTGAATCCTCCCCAGCCTCTGTCCCATTCTCAGCCCCACCTCGCATATCCACAACTACGTCCCCTCCTATCACCGCTCCTCCAGCTCCCACCCCTCCCTCCCTGCCTTCCCCCACCACTCCCGCCGTCCTCACATCCATGTAGTTGCCCTTGCCACCCATTGCCTCAGAGAAGGCAGTAGCCATTTTTTCCACCTGCGGCAAGGTGGAGAGGCGGGAAGAACTAGTGTTGGCTGAGCCGTGGAGCATGCCTGTGCTAGAGGAGGCAGACTGGGGCAGCTTGCCTCCTGCTCCTCCTGAATGGTGGTGCTGGTGATGAGCCTGCTCCTGGAGACGCTGCATGGCACCTGGGTCTTTGGCCACTGCCGCAGCAGCCTCTGGGCCATACCTGAAGAGGGACACATTCTCTTTAACACAAATCATAGTTTCATTATCTCATCTCATTTTTGTGTACAACATTTTGCACATTATCCTAAAAAGCAATTAGTGCAAAATTTTGTTGGACCTACTACGTTTTAAAAGTTAATTAGATTTAATATGTCCTCTCAGTGATGCCATGGGTGACAGAATCCTTGCTGTTTTAATTAAAGCTCAAAGCTACTATGAAAAATAGCATGGCATTCGATAAAGAGTGTGGTTTGGGGGAAATTGTTTGTAGTTAGAATAAATGAGGCTTTTCAGGATTTCATATCAAAAAGCAATGCAGCAAAACAACTAATGGACTGATGGCGTTAGCATAAATTGTTCCAAAGAAATAAATTTTACCCAAGGGATACAGTAGTTGTCATTTCTGTTGTGGCTGAACATGTCAGATGCAGTTACTGTCTTTGAAGTGGCTCTTCAACAATTCATTGTTATAAAAAAAAAGTTTTCAATTTGGCTCTCAAGACTTCCACTTCAACCTGGGTATTTTAGGCCAAAACATGATCTTTTTCTAACCACAACGAAGTGATTTCTGCATGTGGACCTAACCACACGTTAACCACAGCTTTGTTGAAAAATAAAGTTTGAGTGAATCTGCTAAATAATAAGATGCAAATGGAACGTATCTGTGGTTTGCAGCAACACAGAATGCCGGCATTTTTTCCTGGCGATAAGGTTGTAACAAATATTAAAAACTGTCTAGTACCTCATCTCCAAAATAGTTTTCTTCACGCTTATGGCTTTCTGCTTCTCTTCCTGGATGCGTCGCCGTCTGAGACAGTAATAGACCAATCCAAGCACAATGACCATGCCAAACAGACATCCCAAGATGGTCATGATGTAGTGGGTAGTTGTGGATGGTTTGGCTCGCTGGTCTCCTGGCTCCACAGCTCTTGTGGTGAAGGACAGGCAGGTGTGGTTGTAGCGATGAGATTTGATCAGAGAAGCCACACAATAAGTGTAGTTCGTGTGTGGTTTTAGTTGGTCGAATTTGACTGTCTCCCTCGTCATTTTAAGGGGCTTGATATCCTCAGCACAAGAGTTGTTGTACTGGGAGAGGATGTACATCTTATTGAATGGTCGTGGTATCTGCACAACTACAGAAGCGGTGTAGAGGGAGACACTGTGAAGCTTCATGGAAATCTGATGGCTGTAGGTGGGGTCAGCTGTGGACGATATGGTTGGTTGATGGTACAGACCTTGATCTGGGTTGTCCAAACCCATGCCTGAACCATCTTGATCTGGCGTCTGGGAGGTCATCCCTGGAATTATCACACCATCGCGACACATGGATAAAAGAGTGTAACGGGCATTTCTTCCATGTCCGGGCAGCGGGCTCAAAAGTGGATAACCAGTCATTTCCAGAGGGGTTTCACACTGAAGGCGGTCGTAGGTGTGGGTGACATTGTTAAAAGAGTCCAACCAGGTAAGAAAGCTGTAGAGCTCACAGCCACAGTGGAAGGGGTTTCCTGCTAGTTCACATACCATCAGCCTGGTGAGGACAGTAAAGGTAGATGGGTCAAGACGGGACAACTTATTGGAAGATAAGTCCAGGCTGCTGAGGCTGGGGCACTCCCAGAAGGCATTGGTGGCAATGACCTCAATAAGGTTGTGCTGCAAGAAGAGGCACTGCATTCGACCCAGACCTCTCAACATGCCCTCAGTCAGGTTAGTCAGCTTGTTGTAGCCGAGCTGGAGAACCTGAGACAAAAAGAAAGAGTAACCCCTTGAAATTTTTAATAAAACATGACACAACAAAACTAATTGTTAAAATTTTGCTGCATGTCTTTTAAGGTATTCTCTTTCAATATCCTTTAGTAGGATATGCATTATGAAGACTAGACCCATCACTCAGTCAGATTGCTGTAACTGCATAAACTTGGAAACTAGAGTTTTGTGAAACTTTAAATTAGAAATAAACAAATATATAAAAAACAGAGTTGTGTTCTTGGATGCAGACCTGTAGGTTTGCCTGTCCAGCAAAGGCCCCATCTTCAATGTAGCTGATCTCGTTCTTGGTAAGATTGAGGTCGGTAAGGTTTGTGAAGCGGTACATGGAGGTAAAAAGCACAGCCTTAAGTTTGTTCTCATTCAGCCTCAGGTCATGAACCTATGGAAGACGAGAAAGCAGATGATTTTGAGATGATGATGATTATGCATTGCACCCTTTGGTAGCCATAGAGGAAGACCTAACTCTTTGTCAAAATAGCTGCCTAGAGCATATTGCACTTTGAAATATACAAGTTTGTTACCTAATGAGTATTTTCCCAATTATACATCTGGTCAAAATTCCTTTAGTTAATCCCAGCCTGTTTGCAGGCAGCTGAGCATCCCGCCTGAGATATCTAGAATTGGTAAATGTTGATACTAGGAGTGGAATGTAGTTGCTTGTTAACATTAAAAGTTCTGTGTACAACACACAGGCATTTTGCAGGTACAAACAAATATTTGCTGTGTAAAGGTTAGTTGAGTAATGGCGTCCTCGGCAAAGAATGGAGTTACATTCCCTCTGTGTGTTGTAATTCAAGCTTCTCTGGTCATTGTTATGGTATACAGTCTGATGCACGTAAGTGCATGTGGATCTCTGTGTGAGTATTCCACTGGCTTGCTAATCGGCACCAATCTGCACTGTGCTCACACAGTGATTAGTGAGCAGTTACTGCTGATAACCACAGTAGCGTTGTCACAAAACAAAATGCTCACCCTGGTCGCACTATTAGCACCGTTAGCTGCTAGCTGCCAGCTCAGCCTCTTACATGTTGAGAACCATGTGCAGTCAATCACAGCTCAGACTAAATCATAGATATGCCTTGTATGTCATATACAGCCTTCTTAAAGCACCCAACTGTATTATTTTTCAGTTTTAATCAGTTATGCAACACATATCAGATGGTAACTGAAATACTTAGCACTTATATTGTAATATATAACAGCAGGCCACTACATAAACAAATAGCATTGGCACAAAACATTAGCTAATTCAACCTGTCTTGGAGATATAATTAAGGCAGATCTAGAATAGCTAACAGCAGAATTCTTCAACATTTTCAAGGCCAAGGAGACCTTAGCTGAAAGATAGATGGAGCAGGGACCATCATCTACATATATTTTAGAGAATTAAGCTGTACTTGAGATAACTCTGAATAGTTTCGGGTCTTCTCTCATTTGTGCTTGCCTTTAGCTGCCAAGTCAACAGCAGTTAAATCATGGCCAGGCGCATTACTGCAACGTCTGCACTTTTGCCATGGTTTGTGGCAGATGATACGTTAGTCTGTTTGTCCAAAAGTAACAAAACCATTAATTTTGGGTCACAAGAATTTCAGTACACTTAGAATTATAATACAGCTTCTTATTGCTGCTATTGTCACCTTCAGTGGACAATTGAATGTAACCTTGGAAGTGAATTTGATTAAGAATAATGCAACATGCAGATTTATAATCTCAAAATGATTAAATTACATAAGGAATACTCAGTTATGGCCATATCACAATCATAACAATCAAACAATAAATCACAAGTATTATACTGAGTGAACATAAGATCACTTGCAGCTTTGCAAAAGCCACTATCACTATTAATGGCATGTGCTCTGTGGCTGACACCATCATAGCTCAGAATGCATGAAGGCATATGGTTTAATAGAGGTGGCTGCTGTGGTGGTATTAAAGGCCTACAGATAGATAAGTTCATACTGACCGTGCTGTTGATGTGCTGGGGGATGGTCTCGTATGGAGGCTGGTTCTGACTGCAGATAGCCAGCCAAACGTAGCCTTTATCCCCCTCTATCAGCCAGCAGTCCCCTTTCACCATGCCGGGCAGGTGGAGGAGTAACAGTGCAGGGAGCAGGAGGGAGAGAAACAGGGAGGACAAACGGAGTCTGCTGGCCATGGTTTGGATTAGGACTGTTTGAGATCGCCTCAGTAGAAAGGAGGAACAGAAAGGAGCTGGAGGGAGGGAGGCAGCGAGCAGCAGTTTCAAATCAGGAAGGGCTGCAGGTCAGGGGCAAGCAGGCCAAATCTAAGTAGAGAGAAAGGTGAACGGAAGGGCGTCTTCACGGTGATTAGAGCTGAGCTTGCAGCATTGCAGCATGTCCTGTCCCCATTTTAGGTGTTCCACGTCAAAGGGTTTTGGAGACTGTCATTCCAGCAGCTACTCATGGCCCCTGACAACCGTACGCCTTGACAAGACAGATGAGGATATACTCCTTCCCAGAGAAAGGCAGAAGGCCTATATAATAGAGAGAGAAATAGGTAAGGAGGGGGAGAGAGAGAGAGAGGGAGGGGAGGGGAGAGTATTAACATTAATAATGATAGTGACAAAATGATTAAGAGTATGCAGAAAATTGTAATACAGTTCACATATCCCCAGATGGTTTTGAATTAATTGAGTTTAGGTCTCATTTCTAAAAGCACAGTGTAAAAAAAAAAAGGTATATGAATCTAATACCCATGCTACCCAATCCCTTCAAGGTAATGCACCACAGTAATAAATCCATTAACTGCCATGATTATTTCATTAAGTCTTAATAAAGCCCAGAGAAATATATTTTGACTTTTCAAATTAAACCAGGGTTTTTATGTTCTGTAATTGTTCACGTTCGTGAAAATAACAGCCCCGTATGAGAATAAATTGCAGCTCTTCCATTGAGACATTAGCATATGATGCACCAATAAAAATGGAAATTGCAGGGACTATGAAAGCAACACCGCTTTTCTTTGGTTTCGTCATTGTTTACAAGGTTCGCCAGCTTGCGGCTGCGGTTCTATTATTTCAACTTTGAGATGCATAATGAAACAATAAAAATTTAATAGCTGCAGTTATATAGGGGTGAGAACAGGAAGATGGGCTAAGTGGCAAACAGGAGGCTGTTGTAATTTGCATGTTTTAACAGGATACTCGCTGACATTTAGCTATTTACCTTTCTCAGGGGATTAACCGTGGATTAGGCTCTAATCCAGCATAAAATATTATGTATCTCATCACCACAGCCCCGACTCTTTTAATTTGTTTCCAAAGTTTTGATTCCCTCCCAGGGAAAAGTTATCTAACCACAACATGAATGACAGGGAATTGATACTAAGAACAACTGAGGGATGGATTCTTTTTTAAGTATTCTATCTCACTTCCAAATAAATTCCCCCTCTGTGCTTTTTAGGTTATCTCAGCCAGATGAAGAAAACATAACCTACAAGAAATGAAGCAATGACATGCTGCGACCCAATCTACTGAGGAGTAATGGGAGCCAACTTTGGATGCCGCTGTTAAACTAGCCCATCTCTAATAGCCTGTCCTCCTCCTCCTCCTCCTCCTCCTCTTCCTCCTCGTCCTCCATCCCGACTTGCAGCTCAGTTAGCCTCCCAGTCACTTCTCATTTCTGCCACACCACACCCCGAGCAGCTCTCAGTCCTCTCTTCAAATTGTTCCATGAAATTGATATTGACAATTCAATTCCTCCACCACAGGCCTTCAATTTGCCTTTGACCCGGGACCGTTGTCATCCTTACGTGCGTGTCGAATAAAACACCCACAAAAAAAGCAATTTACAGCGTCAGTTCAGTGGAACAACAGCTGCAGTAACCCCTCTTCTCCTAGATAATTATGAAAGTCATTCATTAATCATTTGTAATGTATACGGCTCTGAAGCGGATTCATTCCGCCGATTGAACTGCTGTGAAGTAGAGCACATATGTGTGAATGTGAGTGTTGGTTCATGGCATGTTGTGATGAAAAGAAGCAAACAAACTGAATTATTTATCAAACAATGATTTGGACATTGATCATAACGGCCACGCTCACACTGATACAGATACTCATTCTCCTTCTTTCATCCCGCTTCTGAATTCCTTCTCTTCTCGCGCTTTGAAGACAACTCCAAGTCTTGTGTCATGATGTGGTGATACAATCATCCATGTCCTTGTTTTCAGCGGGGTTTAAGGGAATGTAGCAAAGTCTCTGGCACACTTAAGCAATTTAAGAAGATTTTGGAAACCACAAAAAAATCACTGTGTCTTGCTTGTGATTACTGTTAGGCTGTTTTCCCCCTCCGGCAGCTCATATTTACAGCATATCTGATACGACATGACTGCTACCCTGACATGGTATTTACTGTGCTCTGCAAACATGAAAGACGAGTCAGTCAAGTCTCATTTCAAAGCTAGTTGTTTACTGCCGAGTCCAGTCACAACAGCTAATATCAGCACTGTATTTTTTATTTATAGTGCTGTAATGATCCTGACCACACTATCCCAGTCTGTCTCATCATCTGGGTCAGTCCCCTGTCTCTCTCTCCATCTTGATATTTCTTTTCATCAGTCTGTCGACTTCTTTCTCTTTTCTGTCCCTTTCTTTCCTCTGCCAGCACTGTTTTAAGGCTGCTTATCTCTGCTGCCTTTCAACTAGCAACACAAATGAATATGCTTCATCGCCAAAACACAACCTGACACCTTTTGTGTGCTATCACATCCCCCCCTTCGCTGCTTTTATCACATTCTTGCCATTGGTTTTATTTTGACGAGAAGCCAGAGGAAGAGACAGCCTTATTTCCCCCCTCCCTTTCTTCTCCAAACCCGGCTCTCTTTGTGTTTAATTATTGTCCCTGTTAGCTCGGCTTTAATTAAAGCTTTGCATCTGACAAACAACACTAATGATGTCAGGTCACAGAAACAAACGGAAAGTTCCCAAAGTACAGGGCCGTTCTTCTCAGAGGCTGAGGGCCCCTGAGAGGAACGGGTTTGTTCTCCGTGTGCTTTCTTGTCCTCATTGGATAATCACAGGATAAAGTAGGATTTTATGAATCTCAGAGTGATGTTGAATGTAATAATCTGCAGTGCTTCATGACTAAATGTCCTTTTTCATGTTCTATCAATAGTTGGTTCAACAGGGATTCAGGGTGATGAAATCTTTAACATTATAACACTTCATATCATCAGCTGATAATAGCCTTTGTGGTGCAATAGACTGTCTACTTGCACAAAAAACTACATTATCTTCAGAAACATACACCTCACAGGCACTGTTTGATTGACATGCAAGATTTTTAAAGACATTCACTGCAAAAACATAGCTCCACTGAATAGTAAGCATCAAAGTTTCTTTTTCTTTTGCTAAAAACAGAGCATAAAACATCAAACACACGTCTAAATTTCCATTAAACTGATAACACAGATTGACACTATATTCTAATTAGCACAAAACACAAAGTGCAGTTAAGGCTGATGGGAGTGTCATTAGTCTCTAGTCATAATCAACTGGACAAACTGGAATTTTCATCAGACATTGACACGACATGAAAAGTTAAGGGAACATCAAAGTGGTGACAGTGATGGGGCAGGGTCTGAAATTAGCACCCACCACCTGCCATATGTGGGTAAATTGTTGGCAGTGGCCTGTAAGATCATCAGGCCTTTTAGCACGTTGGTGGACAGAGGAAAGGCACAACAGAAAGAGTGCCATATGAAAGCAACACCATTGGCTGTATAGCTTTATTTGTTTTGATATGAGTACACACAATATAATTTACACACCCACTCATTATGGGTGTGGCAAGTGTGAGTGGGAGTGTGTGCCAGTTGAGTGAGGGAAAGAGTGTGATTGTGATGGTAGATGATAGTTATGGGCAAAGCAGTTCTTTATTTGTTACTGAATCACTAGAATCAGTTCATTAAAAAGATTCATTCAAAAGATTCGTTCACCGAATTGTTCAGTGCTTGGCAGGAGGAGCCCTGACTGTACTGCGTAGTCCGACTCACTGAACTGATACACGTCTGAGCTGCTGCTGCATCTGCCCTGCACTGGAGAGTCTCATTACTGGCCAGCCTCATGTTTTAAGTTTGTTTATCTGGAAGCTAAGTCTGTTAAAACAATGGGTGCGTGATTGTGTTCACATGGCTTGACTCCTGGCTACATTAGCTGTTAGCTTGGAGAAAACGGTCCCTATGAAAGTGTATCGCTGAGAAGAAATGATTTGAATCACTCAGGGATCGGGGTTACGTCATTCACCAAGTGATTTGCTCACCGAGTGATTCATTCACTGAGTGATTCGTTCACCGAGTGATTTGTCACGCGGGAGGCAGTCCCTCCCTGCACCCTGGCTGCCTCACGACCCGCGAGTGATTAATCTTTCGCACAGACCGAATCGGCAGTTCCACTCCCGGCCTGCACGCTCGCTCCTGAGCTCAACTGAACTGAGCAATGAACAAATCAGTTCCAGAAGTGATTCGGTTCAGTACATTCACTCAACAGATTCGTTCTTTTGAACGATTCGTTCGTGAACGACACAACACTAGTAGATGAGCTCAGATCAGACAGGTGTTCGCCGGTGGAGAACAGGAGAAACTAGCAGTTTAGTTGTCAAGTTGAAGTAAATGTATGGCAAAGATTTTTCTCCAACTCGAGCTGCTGCGAGAGGCAGCAAAAAAATCCTTTTTTTAAAGTTATATTTTACTAATATAGGTAAAACTCTCCAGGAACAGGGGTTATATGAGCCTCAAAACCAGCTACATCTCAGCCCTGAGCAGAGTGACCATCTTCTACTGACCAATCAACAGACTGCAGTGTTCACAGCTCCACCTTTTAGTACCAGATCTGTGTGCTAGGTACCCCAACAGAGGGGGGACCAAATATGGGGACGGTTCCATTGGAACCAGCCACAACTTTTCTCAGTGGAAACAGAAAAAAAACGTACCAAACTGGGCTGTAGTGTAACGTACTGCTCGGTGGAAATGGGGCTTTATAGTTGTCAGGCAGCAACAGTTTACTGGTTCTTCATTAAATGGCTGCACTGGATCCATTGTGTACCCCTTTTGACTGTCCCCACAAATCCACACATTTCAAGATACAAGACATCTTCTGTTGCTTAAAACTAAACATCTAAGTTTCCCTTGAGCAAAAATGGTCGGGAGTTACAATTCTTTCCCAAATAATTAAAGAATCACTCATGTTTTGCATTAAACATTCAAATAATTGGATGCTCCATTTTCAGCCCAAGGGTGAATGATTTCAGCTAAGAAGCATTCTTGTGAAGCGCAGAGAAGTAAAGCCCTGGCACAGAGTGAATGACTGTCATCTGTATTCTGACATACAGTTTGACTTGATCATTTGCCTCCTCATTGCTACCTTCCTTTTCTTATCCATATTAACTGAACTCTATCCACCCGTTCCATTCAGCCAGTGTGGGCCTGATTGACAGCACAATCTACCAGAAAATAGGAACGACTCCATTAAGTTTCCTGAGGGAGTTTAAGATGAAGTGAAAGCTGAAAAATGCACAAAAGTTACGAAATAGACTTTAAATTTCAATTATAAAGAGCAATTTATTTCTGTACTGTTAGTGTGAGGGAAATGTTGGGACAAATGTCTGACCATCACACCATGACTGTTAAGTTCTGGTAGTGGGTTAAAAGTTAAGGTTGCAGTTGGGCTGATATTAAAGTCAGGGTAGAAGTTGCTGGAATGGAAGCTTTGCCCAGAGTCTGAGCTGTAAGAGTTGAGGACAGGATAACAACAAGGAAGACAAGAGTAGCACGGTTACCCTTGAGACCAGGTCATGAACCCTTCTACTGAGTAAAAAAGAAAGAAATAGAGACAGCAGGCAGAAAACGGAGACAGTACAGACAGAGGGAAATGCTTAAAACATGACACCAAACAGATTTTTCCAAAGTCTGTCTGTGAACCAGTCAAGCGGTCGAACAGTGATTCAGAAATCCAACAGACCATCCACAAAATCCGTCATCAGTCAGTTAGACAGACAGACAGACAGACAGACAGACAGACAGACAGACAGACCAAAGATCAGCTGGCCATCCAGCCAGCTTCTCAGTTTGTCAGCCAGTCAATCAATCCAGTCCTTCACTCCGCAGACCCAACAGACAGCCAATCAAATGTGACTTGCTTTGTCATTTTCAGTCACTTGACCCTGAAACACATTGAGTTTGATATTTTGCTGGAAACGGGAGATTCTAAATGATATCAGTATTCTCTTTGTACTTCAAACCTTGTGCAAAATGTGTCACATTACATACTGACTGTCACTGAGCCATGATTTTTGTGAAAAAGACCTTCAAAGTTCGCAATATGGTGGCTGCTAAGATACATGACAGCCCACTGACCTCACTAACTGGGAGTGTATACTGTACTCCAGTAGCTGTTCCAGGTTGAAAAACACAAAGCAAAGCTTGAGGACACTTTTGCTTTTTTAACCAGTAAGATAACAAAGACAAACATACCCAACAACACAACACAGGAGAACAAGAAAATATTGTTTATGTCAGAAAAGCTGCGGCCTGTTTGACGAACGAAGTTAGCACACAGTTAGTAATGGACTTCACGACAATATTAACAACATGGATTAATTTTATAAAAAACACTGTGATTCTTGACCCTTAGGGACTAAAGGGATAGAAATAATTGATCTCTACTGCTTCATAGTTGGAGAGTCGGCACTTTTTTCACCTGTCACTTACCATGCTGGTAAATCGGAATAAATTACACTTTGGTGATGATGGTTTCCAGATCATGAACTGAACGACTGAACCGTGGAGAATAAAACCAAGCTAACAATGTGAAAAAATTCTATACTGTTGCTCTGGTTGTCTGTCTCTATGTGTCAGCCCTGTGATAGTCTGGCGACCTGTCCAGGGTGAACCCTGCCTCTTGCCCAGTGTCATCTGGGATAGGTTCTAGGTTGCCCACGACCTCTCACAGGATAAGCAGCTATATGGAAAGTGAGTGAACATCTGACTGATCTCGAAAGAGAACGCCACAAATACCCAGCCAGTCAGACAGACAGTACTGTAGGTCAATACATGGATCAGTCAACCATCCCATTCGCTGGCTAGTCAGTTGTCCAGTCAGGTACAAGTGTGGGAAACACCACAGACACAGTGCTGAGAATTATGTCTAATAGCGCTATCTTTGTATTCCAGCCTGCCAACAAGCCAGTCTGCCTTCTTTACCTTCAAAGCTGCTGCACCGTTCCTTCAAATCCATTTTTCTTGCTCCTGTCTCCTCTCTTTTTCCTTTCAAGCCTTCAAGAAACTGCAGCACCAGTCCTTCAAATCCTGTGCATACAGTACAGAAAAGTACCTCTCTTTTCTTGTCTCGTTGTGATTTTCTCTAGTTTATGTCTCCTGTTAGTCTCCATGCTTACATTATTTTTGTGTGACTAAATGTTCTTTCTGGATTTCTTGCTCACCCACGTTTGCTCTGTCACCTGTCTCTCTACTTCCATTACAATTAATGGGTGCTTATCTGTCATTGCTTATGAATGGCGCATGAAAAAACTGTTTTTCTTTTACTGAAAAAACAAAAACAACTCCATTTAGAATTAATGACAGTAAAAAAAAAGACAGGTGCATTAAGCACAAATACTGCAGGTTAATTTTAAAGGAGTACTTCATCATTCAATACTCCGAAATAAAAGGTTATGAATCTTTTAACCACATTGTCACTTTGGTAATTAAATCAAGTCTAAAAATTAAATAACAGACTGATGTTTACAAGAGATTCAATATCAAATTTAATCAACGTTATTCCTGCTTGTATTTCATTTCCTCTCCCCCTAGCCCGGTCTCTCCACCATCTCAGCTCAACTTTTCCTATCTCTCTCACTCTAGCTCTTTCCTGTACATTAAATTCTCTCCAGTTTTGTTTAAAGTGTACGCAACATCTGTTGCTGTCTACCAGACAAACTCCCACAGGGAGAGCAGACCAGAAAGGAAGTTTTCAGCTGCTGAGTGCTTTCAGCTACTCGCTGTGTTTCTGTGGGACCTGGTTGGTTTTTACCAATATAAGCTGTTAGACAAGTGGAGCATCATGGGACAGTGCAGCGCTCGAGACAGGAGAAGTTTTAGGTTCAGCTGCATCAACAACCAGGCATGTCACTGCTGAACATGATGCTACCAACAGGAGGGAATCAGTTGAACAATGTTTTCCATTTTTTACCCTCATCCCTTGACACAGTCACATAAAGCCCCATATAGTTTTGCAATTCAGTGCATGACTACAAGTCTGATTTAGTGGACAGGACAGTCTTTTGGGGTCAGTCCATCCAAATCAGCAAGCAAGAAAACACCTTTTCAACACCAGATGTCTTTGATTTCATTCGGCTTTTATATCTGTCACCACCACCACCACAACAATACTACTACTACTTCTACAACAATCTAGAAATTGTAGACAAGTAAGAACACACTGAGGGCAGAAGGTAGAAAATGATATAAAATCAAATCAAAATCAGATCATGGAGGTGAGAGGACTTTCAAATTCGGTTCTCAAAATATCTAATTTAAAGAGAAACAAAACTGAACAGCAGTGTGGATGCTCTACACATCTCACTGTGGAATATTCCCATTGGAACTAGTCACTACTGAAAAAAATGGACCCAAAGAACTGATGCTTTAAGTCCTTGGATGGACTATTAAACATCACCAATTTTGCATTGATGTCCAATTTACTTAATTGAGTTAACCACTCAAACTTAAACTGCTTCATTTACACCTACTCCAGTCTGTGATTTCCTAAATTTGCTAGTACAAATTTCAGCAGCCCCCAGAGGCAGGCATGAATGTTCAGCACAGCAAGTGATGCACATGCTACAGAGTTGAGAGAGCAGGGGGGCACATGAACACCCTGGTACAATTGCTGCCCCCCCCACTGGCATACCCTGGTGAAAATAAATGGAGGGGCGACACTACTGTCTTGAAGAGGCTGTGGCACGCTCATTTTCTAAACAAAGATACGGTATCTTGTGAAAGTAGACAACCTAAGGTATCCATCAGTACCAACCATGTCAAGCTGTCTTGTCTGAAAGGGGCTAAATGACACTCCGCAGTTAGGCTACATTTTGGCGAGGGAAAAACTGGAATGGTGGTTTTCAAAAGGGTCCCTTGAACTGTCACCTCAAGATATCTGAATGAAAATGACTTCTCTACGTACCCACAAGACTCCCATTAACTGGAAAAGCCTTGTTCCCAGTAAATGTTTTGTTCATTACAATCAAAATGTACTCCTTAAAATTAAAGCTGTGTATTTGACAACTAGCCTCTATACTTCATACTTTTGGTTTTAGTGTGCAACTCAAACATTTTGAGTGGCATCATCAGGCCATCCCTATGAAAAAGTTCTGGTGGCGCCACTGTTCACAAGAGTAAAGAAAACCAGATCTGAGCTCTTGAGGCAAAGCCCTAACCAGGCTGTGTTCCTCCAGCAGCTTGTTCGCTCTTAATCCGAAATAAGGATGATGTTTGGATTTGTTAGATTACCACGGCCCCAGTGAGAGCCAATTCCAGTCTGATGTTCCTGCTGTGTCTCTGGATGAGGCTCAGCCATGCTTAGTTGTGTTCTTATAAACTCAACCCAGGGGCGTGCCCAAGGCTACTCTCCTCAGTAGCTTTTAAGTGACTGTATGAGTGAGAGAACGTACTGCTGGCAGGGCCTGTTACATCCCACTGTGCACAGTGTGTGTTTTCTTCTATCTCTGTGAGGTCCAAATGTGTTTTAGACCATAACAGTGAAGATGTTTTTGGGAAGGCATAACTTGTTGACATAATTAAAGCATTAACATAAGATTAAGGGGGTTTTTTTGGCTAAAGGGGGAAAGATAGCAACTATGATTGCATAGGGTGTGGATGGGTCACGAGGCACTGGCCCAGGGGCCCAAAATGTCAGGCCCCCTGGCCCTCACTTGCAAAATGTCACTTAAATTTATGTGAACCAACCAGGAAGAGACTCAAAATGACCACAAAGACATCTGCACAGAGACACAAATAACCACAAGAATGGTCAAAACAAAGACAATGACTACAAAGTGAAACAGAACAACCAAAAAACTCGTAATAGTACCTCAAAGAGACCCAAACAACTATAAAAAGACACGGAACAACCACCAGGAGACATGAAAAGACCTCAAACACACAGAAATCCACAAAAGATGCATATCTGTGCCCAGAGGCCCACTGTCTCATAATCCACCCATGGGTCAGAGTCCAACATGTACTCTGCCGTGTCTCTCAGCCAAGCCGTGGCTACAATAATCTGACACAGTAAGGATAAAAACACCATGTTGTCTGATACTGACAAAAGTTTTCAGATATCTTTCTTTGAAGAAACTGTTACTGTTGGTCACACCATTGAAAAATCATATTTAAACAACATCCCAGTTTCTCTAAATAATCCTCAGCCTTCACTCTGAGCAGTGTACATTGCAACTAACTGGAGGTACATCTTCTATTTTCTATACTAAGTATGCAGCTCCAACCAGATTCTTATGTTTGGCAGTGATTACGTTAAATCCAAATGTACATCTTTGTAGTGACTTCCCATGCTCGTGCATTTGGTACGTGCCCTCGTGCATGTGCGTGTACACGTCTGCTATACCTCTGTGTCTTAATTACTTTAAAAACCCATACAAAGGCTCTCTCCCCTCCAGCTCTACTCAGCAGGTATGTTGAAGTAACAGCGCTCTATGGGAGCAGCACTTCCTTGCCCGGGAGGGAGGCAGCAAGAAGAGGAAATAGTCTGAGGATAGGAAAATGAGAGACGGAGACACAAAGAGGATAGCAAACGACGAGAAGGTGGAACAGAAGTGGGACTGTAGCATGAATTAATTCATCAGTTTTAATTTCACCTCTAAGTCATTCCAACAGGTTAACCCAGCTGGGGTTTGGATCTCTTTTTCAAGGCTGACCTTTAGATGGAAATGAGGATAAGGGGGAAGAGTATGATTAAGGGATGGTGGCAAAGATTTATTGCTTATTTCATCAGGCATGTTGGAAGAAACAATCCTCTTCAATACAGGGAAGAAAGGATAAGGACACTTCTTAGGAAGTACAACACTCTGTTAAGATAAATAACTAATCCATTATGAATTGCTACTTTAGTTTTTTTTGCAGTGATACCAGAAGGAGGAAATGGTTGCACATATGCGCACATTCTCACATGGAAGCTCTCCAGTGTAAGTGCCATCCTCTTCTTTGCTGGCAACTTGAGCAGCTCAGGGCCCAGTGCCTGGCTCAGAAGTGGCTTATTTATGGGTATAATGAAATGCTGCACAGTTTGCTGTTGAAATATGCTGAAAACCGACATGTTTACTTGATGACTGCCAATTTAAAGGGTCAGTTCATCCAAGTGACAAAAAACAGGTCAGTTCATCCAAGCGACAAAAAACTGTGTGCCACTTACCCCCAGAGGTATCCAAGAGACTGTCCTCACCAGAAAGTCAATAAATATGTTGTTTTAAAGAGTAACTAAACCAAAGAATTTTGGCTACGTGCCTCTTGCCTGGAAATTAAAAAAATGCCTTTCGAAGTTGAAAAAAAATAAAAGCATCAACATCATCAACACACAAACCAGCATAGCAATTAGCTTGTTTGCCATGAGCGACAACTCAAGAAGCAGCACAGACACTTTTTTGAGAGACATGTCGTATGAGGAAGAGAACTTCTCATCTCTAGAGCCTGCTCTCAGCCAAGACCAAGGCGGTCCAAAGTTGTACCAGTTTGAGCCGTTGGCACAGACAGCAAGAGCTGAGACAGACGGGGCTGAAGCAGCAACACATTCACACTTCGACCTCATCACATATCTACATTTGGTCATGGACTTTCCATGTCGACATATGACATGCAACAACAAGGTTTGGCTTGATATTCAAATGGGAAGTGAACCTTGGCCTCCTGGGTGAAAGTCTGTGGTTGTTGGACCCATACACCACTCCCACCTGCCGGACTTGGACTTTTTACTCCCTTAACTAAACGCTGTTGTCCCAGCAGCATTTCCCCCAGACACTGCTGGGTGCTGTTACAAAAATAACAACAACCAGCTGTGGATCCTGCCGACATAAAAAGAGATGCTACGTTGGCGTCTGACACCATAAGTCACTACCCAAGCGCTGCTATTTGACGACTTCGTAATGAGCCCAGGTTGGAAGCAGCCAGGGCTGAGGACATGGAGGGGCAGCAGAGGATGGGGATCGTCTTTGAATGGTAGATGATGCCCCCTGCAGGATTTGAATGTCACTATTACCTGCTCTGACACATTGATAGCACACCTCGTAGATTTATTTTCCTTTTGCAACAGGTGCTCTTGTGGTCAATGAGCTCTCTCCTAGAGAACGGAAATTATATTGTATAGTGCCTTTCTAGTCTTCCAACCACTCAAAGTGCTTTCACACTACCTGTCACATTTACCCATTCACACACTACGGCCAAGGCTACCATACGAGGTGCAACCTGCTTGTCAGTTTTTAACATTCAAACACACTCACACATCAATGACATAGCCATGGGGAGCGATTTGGGGCTCAGTATCTTGCCCAAGGATACTTTAAACCACTGACCGTCCAATTAGTGGTTGACCCCTCTACCTCCTGAGTCACAACTGCCCGTAAAGGTCTGCTGCAAAGAGGTGGCAAAGGTACTGGCACACCAAGAGCCCTGACAACAAACAACTTGAACTTGAAGTATTATCGCAGTTCTTATTTACATATATTTCCTCAAACATTCTCGTAGTAGTAGTAGTACTCACCTAGGTAATTTTACCCACCTGCACTTGTGTGGTTATATCTATCAATGTGTGACACTACCACATAAAGCCCAGCGGAACTTTTCACCCAGGTTTTGAACCTGTTGCCCTCAACCCACATGTGCTGCAGGCTGTTTATGAGATATACCTGCAGATCTTTGAGGAAATGGAAGAATCAACCACCACACAACCACTTTACATTTCCTGCCATTTACATGACCATATGCCACACCAACTGACATACACCATACAGACTGACAATGTATCCACCAACACACGTCCTTGATCTCCTCTATTCCATAAACACAATCCATATTGCATTCAAACACTGCTGCACACAATGACTATTTGCACTGTGTACTTATCCAAACCGCTGACTGTATTGAAAGGTATCTGACAACAATACTAGTGTCTTTGCACTTTACTGTACATATGAGATGTTGACATTGGCAACCACAACACATTTCCCTGACATTAGCATGTAGCTACATGTAGCAGTGTAGGCTAATGTAAAAACTTACAGTAGTATGCCTGGATGACACATTCTCACACCCAATGCATCAAATACCAGTGCTTGGTCAGTGGCCGTATGTGTCAAACTATGACCCTGACGTGCCGCTCCAGCATCAGTTTGCTCAGGGACGGCATGTCAATTAACGCTTATTACATACATTTTGTCTTTTCATAATGAACTCCTGTTTTCACATTTTCACAGGTCTTGTTAGAGGCACACAGTCTCGTTAAAATAAACTGAAAAAGTAGGTAAAAATTTTTTTTTTCTTTTTTTGGTTTCACATGGGAAACAAACAGCAGTCTTGCAGGTAAAAGTCCAAAGTTTGTTTGACCCATTCACCTCTACTCCTGCCCATCCCATGTGACCTTTCTCACTCTTTTTTACTACACTGACCAAGTGTGATGAGTTGGGAGTGAAACTGGGCTGGCCTTGAGTAGATGACCATATAAAAACATCATGAGCTGACATCAGCTTTGCAATGAGAGTATTTTTTGGCCAGGTTCAAATTAAACATTGAACACTAACATTTTGTATGACAGAAAATAAGTTAAGGGAGTTTAAAGGGGACATGTTATACTTTTCCTTTACCTCAACCACAAATATAGCAGATCAGACAGAGCTCCATTACCGTCATACAGGAAATAAAAACAAAACAAAACAATAATCATTTACATATAAGGACCTGTTGGTATAGCCATGCAGTTAGATTCACTTGAAACCTCTGTGACAAAGTATCCTCAAGCACCATTTGAAGGAAAGGCAAGAAAAAATATCTATACGACTTTCTACGAGGTTTCCTCTGTTGTCATCTGTGTAAGTACAGTATCCTGGCAATTGTACACAAGCATCCACCTGTCAGCAAAATCATCACTTTGACAGCAAACAAGCAGCTTGCAGAGCAGAACTGAGTGTTCCCTACAAACTGTCACAAATCAAGTCGTCCGGGGACAGAGGAATCGAAGTGATCGTGTCGGTCTGTCGTACAGCCGTAGGTAACCATCAAAATCATCGGGAAAAAGTGGGCGCATACAATCAAATCAGCGAGTACATGCACAGCTAGATACACACTTTGACGCCTTCGCACACAAGCAGAGTGCATAGAAAACAGAGACACTGGCACGTGTAGATATAGTGGGAGACACAGATACACACAGACATGATGGGGTGCAGGTTGAGAATCATCAGTCACTGTAATTGCATTTAAACAGACTGAGGTGTTTTGTCTTGTCCTGCTAAACGTGTGGCAGAGACAAACGCAAACACATCGTTCTTCACAAGACTGCATTTGTCTGAGATGAATTACGAGGGGAGGGAGAGGCTTTATAGAGAGGGAGTGGAGGATTTAGGTGTGTGATTCTTAAGCTTTATTGTATTATCTCTCTCATGCCTGAAATTTTGACTGCTTGGAAATTTTACTGGATGTCTGAAAAATAAGTTTTTCAACTAAATGAGAGTTTTTTGATTTGGTCCTTTGTTTCTGTTACACACACACACACACACACAGACATATCTAAGTGTCATCTTTGATTTGGCTGTAAAATTTGACAAAAGCCAGTAGCTCTTCCTATCTCGTGTCTGTTGCAAAATTAAAATCTTCTGTCATTTAGGGATCTGGTGAGTGGTTTACATGCTTCTCTCCCTGTCTTGAATTTTGTAGCTCTCTTTATTCAGTTGTGCCTCCTGGTAGCTCCACCACAAGACTGGCATCACAAGAGTCCTCACTGGTGCCAAGAAAACAGCCAACACAGTGTCTCTCCTGTACTGGCCTCTGTTAACTGGCACTGCACAGAAGCCCAGACATCCCTCACTAAGGTGGCTGAAGTATGACTGGACTGCCTGTGGGAAATGGTACAAGGGCTTTCCAAAATATGCTGAAGTGAATGCTAATATGCTGAATGTCATTTTTTTTATTATCAAATGCAGTTTGTGCACTGTGCATTTGTATTTATTTTGACTTACAAATGTATATATATATATTTAAACATATATGGTGTGTCTTCCCCAAGCTTGGGTCCCCTACCAGAGGCCTGGGAGTTTGAAGGTTCTGCACAGTATCTTAGCTGTTCCTAGGACTGCACTCCTCTGGACAGATGTCTGGGTGATGTCTGAGCCGGTCTGACTCTTGCTCCAGACTGGTTATGTCACCCCACCCTGACCAAGAATCAAACCCCCAATCTTCCACACCTAAGGCAGTGACCACTGAGCCACACCTCCCCACTGCTGTTGTGCATGTCTACACAGAAAACAACAGGAGTCCCTTTTTTAAACCAAAAATGACATCGCAGCAGAGCCAACACACCCAGATTATGTAACTGGGAGTCAAATAACTCCTGCATGTACACAGTCAATCTGACCAGAGCTGGCCTCGGTGCTCTGCACATGCTCCACAGTTTCCACCCCAGGCTTTGACCCGTAGGTTGAAAGCATTAACAGAAGAAGCCGGTAACAACAAGGCAATAACTACACCCAGACCCATGCTTTTATGGATGAACGAAATGTACAGTGCTCTAAAGTTGTCCACCATGGTACCAGTTTGGCACTAGCTAACCGTAGCTAACTTGTTTGTCAGTTGTTCAGTCAGTGGTGTAATGGGTCAACTGGAAAAAGGTCCAGTACTAGCAAGGTGAAAGGGGGCATATCACCCACGTATTGTAGCAGAGGCGGACACACTGCGGTCAATAAATCGATTCCCCTCTCATGCTTGGATACTGGGACAAGGACAGTAGTCCAGTTAAATGGCCTAGTCCAGCTATAACTGTAGCTCAACTTAACTGTGCAACGTATTGATTGTCCTGTGTTTGTCTGACCTGTTTATCACCCCAACCTTTCTCCCTATGTCAATTTTGTCACTCCTCAAACTTAAAGCGGTCTTGGTTGGTCTTTCCACTGTTCCAACAATCACCAGTTCTGGCTTGTCCAGAATGAACCTTGAATTCACAGGTAGATGTGAAAATACACTATCTACACACGCTTTCTCCACACTTTCTCTCACAAAAGAAACAGGGAAGTATGGTTCTATGTTAAAAGTTTGTTTAAGATTGTTTATTCAAAACGTAATTATCAGAAAACTAACAAAGAAGTAAACCGAGTACTCTAACAGTACTCAGCAGGCTGCAATGCTGGTATTTTCATTTCGTGATTGTGTGGCTTTAGTATGAAGAGAAGGAAGACAAAATGTAAGAGACATGATGGCGTGTGTACATGCATTTGCGTGTAGAAAACAGCACAGAACTCAGCATGTCAGCTGAGGACTGGTGAAGCAGAAACTCAACACGACCTCCACAAATGGAAATGAAAAGACCAGCAGCGAAATCAGCCTGAGAGAGAACAGAGTGTGTCAGGCAGAAGCTGTGCTGTGAGATCTGGTGTTTCTAGGAGTGTGTTTATTGGTATGTTGAGGACATTGGCAGCTTCTACTTAGAAAGTTTTTTTAACAGATTCCCATCTGCAACACCACAAACAGAATTATGGATGCTGGACTGTCTTCACAGTTAGTGGAATTCTGATTGAAGCAATCCAACAGCACTTAAATGGAAATATTCGCATGTGGGGTTTATCTCACTGTCAAATGTGCATCAGGTGTTTGAAGGTGACTGTCTTACCAGCATACAAGCACTTATCAATGCTCTGATCTTCTTTGAAATGAATATTTTAGTTTCCTATTCAGAGATGGACCATTTTCAAGTGCACAGTGAGGGTTTTTGGCAGACTTTCTCCTTCACAAAAACTAACTGAAAAGCTTGTTTTTTTGTGTCCTTCCCTTTGGTGAGGTAAGAAAAGAAATCAGGCCATGGTCTTTGTTGCATTTAAGGTCTTCCAGATGACGCACTGTTTTTAAATGCTATGTGTATTTTGTTTCATTTTATTTAGAACATGGACCAGAGAAATGTCCTTGTACTGAAAAAGAATATTATCAACAAGATCTGAAAGGGGGCAGATTGTCAGATAGTAGCCCCTTTCACACTGCCTCTTCAAGGTGGAAATTTCATGCCATTTAGCCGCCTCGCTATTCTGTATTACAGGTACAACTGCAGAATGGGGGGGCAGAGTTGTCTCGCCTTTAAGCCGGCAGCAGAGGTACTAACAGCACTAAAACAATGTCTGTATAAAAAAGATGTTTTTACATGTTATGTGTGCAACCCACTGCTTGAGATTTAAAAAGTAACTGATATCAGTTGGCAGCTAACTCAAAGCAGAAGAGTGGCTGAAAATGTCTGCAAATTGGGAAAACATGGATGAAAGAGAGCTTCTTACCCTCCAAGCACAGGACGAGATCAACCACCACATAACAGGGATGGTAAATGTTTGTTATTGCCATGTTATGCCATGTTATGTCGACTTGCTCGAGTCTGTTGCTGTTGTCATGCCCATCACACCTCTTTTGATTCTGCAATGCCAGTATGCTGTCTTAAATCACACACTGGAGCAGCACAATGTCACTGTTGTTTGGTTCTGTGTAAAAATGCAAAGGCGGCATAAAGAAGGGACTTTGAAGTGGCCCTATGGTGCAATCTCTCTGTAAAAATAGCTTTGACATTTTTATTAAATATCAATATGTGATGTGGCAAGGCATTCTCATCCCAACTCATCAAATACCAGCGCTTTGCCAGTGGACCTAAACGTCACAATACGACGTGCTATAGCCTCCTGCAACAGTTTTGGACATTCTGGGATGGTGCGACAATTTATGCTTGTTACATGCATTGTGTCTTTTCAAAATACATTTCTATTTTCACTGGAAATGTACAGTTACTGCTGATTACATGCTGACAGTCTTTTTGAAATGCATTTACAATTTAGGCAAAACACCTCATTTTTACATTTATTTCTTTAAGTTTAGGCCACAAGAGTAGATGTCCAATGTCTAATAGAAATGTTTGTTCAGTCATTGTGTTTATAGACTTTACAAAGACCAGATTAGTCTAAACGGTGAAATAGTGACGTGAAAAATGTGATATATTCATATGTAGCTAAACTCTGCTGGTTTTCTACCCGGAAGTATTTGTCAACAACAAGGTGATTCCCTCCGAAGGGACGCTAACAACTCAAAGTACACGTCAAATAAAATTTCTCCAAACATGTTTTTTGTTATTTTAGGTAGTTATTATCACGCTAATTTATGTTCAAGTGTTCATTTTCCCCGATAAGTTGGTTTTAATACGTTATTTGATTCTATAAACATAGTCTGACCATCTCGAGCTTTTATTTTGGTACTTCTGGTGACCGGCAGTGTGAATTTGCATATTAGCTAAATATTTAGTTTCACTCAGAACATTTAGATTTAACATTTAGATTTAGATTTAATATTTATATTTAAAATTTAGATTTAGATTTAGATTTAATATTTAGATTTAATATTTAGATTGAACATTTAACATTTAGGTGCCACATTTAATATTTAGATTTAACTATTTCATATATTTCTAAGTTAACAAATATTGCTGTAAATGTGGTAAAAGGTGACGTTAAAAAATTCACAACACTTTTTTAAACATTGTTTGAAGCTAAATGTGGCAAAATGTTGATGTTATTTTCCTTTTAGTGTTGGCATCTCTCACGTTGACATCCACTAACAAAGCAGCGGCATTTGACAAGTTCAGTTGTTGCCTGCTGCGTCAACAATTGCCACAGTCTGGTGGATACCATAAAGCCACGAAAAGTGCCTCTGTGTGGCATCATCTCACGCCAAGATCACTGACAAAGTGGCCGTATTTGGCAAGTTGGTAATGAGAACAGGCTGGATATGGCATTCGTGTGCTTCTCATTTCATTGAAATGTCATGAAAAAAAAAAAGCACCCCTCTCCCAGATGGTCACATCCATAATAGAAAGCAACATGATGACATCTTTTTGGGCATAGCATGACTGACACTGTGTTTACATGTGTCTTTGTTTGTCTGCTCATTACTGTGAAAAACACAACCATCAGTGTCTGGATTGACCTGTTTGACTTTTATAGAAATTGTATGTTCCACTGATTAAAACAGGAGGAATGTCTGCTGTGCAAATCACTGGTTTAAATACCAGATGCACCGGGTGTCTATTAAACTGAGCAGTTTAATGATTTCTTGTCACCATTTGCTTAGCCCTGGTTGTGCCCATCTGCTTTGATGATCCCTTCAGACCTTGTGCAGATAAATCCTATGACTTCTCTTAATTATTTTGTTGTTACTTGCAGCACTAATGAATGCAGGTGCAGCCCTATCTTGCAAGATCTACAAACCATTTGTTCCATTCATTTGTGCTTATGGCAAATTACATCAGGAAATAGCAGTACAATGAACTTGGGTGTTGCAGGGATTTAGGTGCGTGCTGCAAAAGGAAAGGAATGCCCACAAGGTTCAGTGAATAATGTGGAAGTGGACAAGCTTTGATTTACTGATTCATAACCTGAAGGTTGTAGGAGACTGTGTATCCATTGTTGGGATGTGATGTGCATAGAAAACTGAATTAAGCACCACTGCACTGCTCAAGTCAAGGCCCCACTGTGATGATATGACACAGGCCACATTTGACTAGAGGCTGTGCTTATTGACAGGTCAGAGAAAGAGAATTCTCATGCTCTGTTATTTTAGCGATTGCAGACCCTTACAACATTATGTATTCTTTATCCCATGCCAATGTAGCAGCTTTGAACTGAAGTTAATTTAACTGGGGAAGTGACTGCAGGAGAGAATGGTGGAGAGAGAGACAGACAAGCATGGCATGTTCAGGTTTCAGGAAGCCTAATTTAAACTTGTAAAGCTAACTGGAAATGACTTTGAGACGGGTTTGGAAGCCAAAATAATTAAAGCTGCTGGCAAAATGACACTATGTGTGTTTGAACATTGCCAATGAAAGTGATGAAACAAAAGATGAGCAGCGAAAATATGAAAGGCAAGAGGAAATGTAATAGTAAGGGAAATTTAATGGTAAGAAAAATAAAGTCAAACTTTTTAATGAAGTAGATTTGATCTGTATTTCAACTACTCCACTGTTTAATCTACTCACCATCTATGATCGCACAGAAATCTGTCAATGTGTGATGTAACCTGAGACCTCTAGCCACTGGGAGGTATTTGAATGCTTTAAAGAGTACATCCAAAATGCTAGTAGCTCAGGAAGGGGCCGTACAAATGATGCGTCTTTAACCACCTGGTAAATGTGAAGTCGAAGGCTGGGCACTACTCTTGTGCTGTGCTAAAGCAAGCACCATATCATCGCCTATTTACCTGAAATCCTGAGTGCAGAGTTGATCTATTTTTAGGCGCCGTTCGTGTGTAGGCCTATTGTCCATGGACGAGATGTAAAGCTCTGGCAGCTATGCACTAAAATGATCAAATTCCTCTCCATACTTATCACAGACTGATATTCATGGAAGAAAGGAAAGATGTCTGTCAGCTGTGATTGGCTGGTCCACATGACATGCAGTTCACCTCTGTTTCTCAGGAAGCAGTGATGCTGTCCTGAAAGATAGGTACTCGGGAACGCAATCATGCAACGGTGTCACTCTGCCGTTTTGAGTGTGCCTGCCGTGCATCTACATTAAAGGAGAAGTCCATTATTTTGCACTTTGAGCCCCATTTCTGGGTTGTTTGATGAAATAGAGTGGTTAAGACCAAAATAGTGACGATTGCTCATTTTCAGAGAATTTAGGCCGTTTCCACCGCAGGAGCTTTGGGGTAATTTTATGGGGCCGGGGCTGTTGGTCCGTGTCTCCACCGCAGGAACCACCCCTGAAGGACAGAGTTCCGGAACTTTCACAGGAGCTAAACAAGTCCCTGCCTCAGAGTAGGTACTCAGAACAGCCCCGAAAAACTCCTGGGTGGGGCTTGGGGTTTACTTGGTGCTGATTGGATATACTCAAGGCGGGATGTGATGTCAACAGAAAGCGACAAAATAGCCGGCATTTTTAAAACTCAGCAGATGAGGAATCGCATTTTTAAAAGGAGTCTTTGTTGTTGTTCTTCTTTGTTTGTTTCTTTGCCGCGTTGCCCCGGTCAAAATGGTTGCGCAACGATTACGTCACATCCAGAGCCCATAACTTTACAGGAACCTTCCTCCTACTCCGCTCTCTCAGTGGAGACACGGCGGTTGAGAGGGCCAAGCAAGAGGACGTTCCTGTAAAGTTCCTGCCCCCCAAAATAGTACCAGGAACTTCTTCAGTGGAAACGGGCCTTTTGTCTTTCCCCTGCCTGGCTTAACACTGCTGCTTATGGCCATGTGTGAACCTGTCCTAAAACCACCCTAAACATTCGTTTTCAAAGCCATGAAACTCACTCTTCGTTGATGTCGAATCGTAGCAAACTGTGGTTTCCATCTGTGTTTTCTCTATTCATCTCAATTGTGGAACTATTTTTTCAGCTGCCTCACACCCGTGTGTAAACTTCCACTTGATCGTTTGAGCGTTATACACTCCAGTGCACTTGATGGCCATAATGCTCCTTTACGTGGGTGTCGCCAACCGGCAGGAAACCATTGCAATGTAATGGGACACAGAGAAGAAGCAGAAGAAGAAGGCTGGCGTTGTGTTCAAAGGCATCGTACTGCGGAGGTTGTTTACAAGCGAGTAATCCATCGTGCAGTTGTTTAAACTTATTACAAAACTTTTTTGTTCGTTCTCGTTCTTCCTCCAGGAGCGCACACAGCACTGTCGAGACGACACTTTCAGTGAGCTAAAAGACTACAATGACTACAACCTTGTCGTAAACAACCCCCTCTCCGTTTTTGGTGGTGGAATACTACCAATGAGGCTTGAGGACAATGAGGCTTCTATAGAAAACCAATGGATTAGACAAAATGTCAAATAAATCATCACGGAAACCACAGTTTGCTACGATTTTTATGTCAGAACATCAACAAACACCACTGACCACTTGATGAGTTTCATGGCTTTGAAAATGAATGTTTAAAGTGGTTTTAGGACAGGTTCACACATGGCCATAGGCAGCAGTGTTAAGCCAGGCAGGGGAAAGCCAAATTCTCTTAACCTCTTAGCCACTCTATTTCATCATAAACAACCCAGAAATGGGGCTCAAAGTGCAAAATACCAGACTTCTCCTTTAAAAGCAATGAATTAGAGGGCTCAAAAAACACAGCATATGTATGGACCCTAAGGCTGTACTTAGCATGCTGACAGACACAGCGCTTTGAGCTGAATGTTAATATGCTCACATTGACGATGCTTAAATGCTGATGTTCAGCATGTTTACCACGACTGACATCTGAGTTTAGTATGTCAGAGTGCTAACATGTAGTAGTGTGAAACAGAAGGTGCAGCTGAGGCGATGGGAATATCATTTTTGCAGGTATTTTGATATAAACCAAGGTATTTTGCCATGAATCATGTTATTAAACAAAATTTGAGCTGATGATGGCAACAATTACAATTTGTCCTGAGGGCAACATAACGTATGTTTCCAATTTGTCTCTTCCAGTTTTTAGGGCAATCCATCCAATAGTTGTTGGGACATTTTCCATAAAACCACAAATGTCAACCTCATGGTGGCACTAGAGCAAAGTTGGGCAATCAATAAAATCCTGACACATCCCAAAATTATTGCATGAGTGGTTGTACAAAATATCATAATACAAATTTAAAACCTTTGAAGAATCAAGAAAACCCCCCAAAAACCTAGATCGGCTAACAGGTTTTCAGTTTCTCTAATAGCCTCTTGACACGAGTGCATAATGTGTTCTCTGTTCCTTACATTATAAGCAATATGCATATATGGAGGGATGCAGCACAGTACAGTAGGCACAGGTTTATATCACCAGTGCACACCAGGTATCTAGCAAGTACATTTGTCTCTCATCCAGGTTTTCACAAACCAGTTAGCCCAACCTAACTCCTGACATTCCACAGTGCTGAAATCAAGACTGTGGTGGTGGTGTTGAACAGCTCTTGGAACTCTGACACAGTGAATGAGCTTGTTGCCCACATCAGGTTGCTCCGAGGGAAGGTCAAGGCCAGTTGTTAGCTTGTAGGATGCACACTGAATGGTCTCCTGGGAACAAGGTCAATTGAAATTGACTGAACTTTAAGAGCAGTGGTGAAACCTTAAATCTAAGTGGTGTGGGAGCAGGTTCTAGTGCTTTTGGTTCATTTTAGGTCACTTCAGGTTTTCTCTCTTTATTCCTCTGTATCTTTTCCATAAACACCCCACTGTTCTTCATCGTGGCCTCAAGAATTACAATTCCTCCTTTCCCATTTTTGGTGTTTCTCTGCAGCATCCTTCATCTTAGCCTGAAGACTTCCTCACTTCCCCTTTTTGCTTTTTTCTTTCATTCCTCTACAGCTTCCATAATTACCCCCCTGTCAGCAACTTAGTCTCACAATTCATGACTTCTTTTTCTCCTCCTCTCTTCTTTTTCTTTGAGTCTTTAAAAACGTCTCTTTTTTTATTCTCCGCCTCGATTAAGGTGACTCTACCTCTCCTCCATCTTCCTTTTTTCACTCCTCTAGCACCTCCCTCTCTCCTCACATCTTGACCCTGTGATTCACTACGCCTTCTCTTCTCTTCCTTTCATTCCTCTACAGCTTCCATGAAAGCCTCTTCCCTCACTTTCTCTGCCCTGAGATTCGTGACACCTCCTCTGTTCTGCTGTTCCTCCTCTTCTTTCTAAATTTCTCTCTTTTCTCCATGGCTCCTCATAAAAACTTTCATCCCTTTTTCTTGGCAACAAGATTGCTTCTTCTCTGTCTTCTTCTTTTATCTCTCCTCCCGTTCGGCCATCAGTAGCTGAGCTGCTATGCTTTCAAACAACAGCCACCCTTGTTTTTTCGGGTCTTTGTTGTGTCTGACATGTTTTGGATTCCTGTCCGTTTTTTCACTCCTCCACCCCATGCGAAATCCATCTCCAAAAACTCATTCACCCTTTCCTGCATGGTCTGCCTGGACGCACTCAGCTCTCTGTCCTCTTGTCTGTTACACTCACATTGCAGTGCAGCTCTCTTGCTTTGCCTTTTCTTGCAAACTTTAGCACACAGGTACAATTTGCACTCCTTTCTTGCCTCTTCTCTTCATCCAGGGAGACTTGTTAGTGCAGCAGTAGAGAGTGTGGCATGTATGCATTCATCCAGTTAGCTCATGATAGCTTTTTACTGATCATCCCACATGACATTTAAAAGAAATCTGATGGTTTTCCACCAGTGAGGTGTTGCCAAATTATCGACAGAATAGAGGATACTTGGTCAAGATATGAAAGGGAGACAAGCAAATAATTACAGAATGGTCATTCATGCCATTAGTATTTGCATCTGTTGAATGTAGCCCAAACCTGGTATAAATGGAAGGAGTATTTAGGAGCCAGGTTCTGCTTCAGTAAGCAGGATTTGCAATCAGTACTCTAACCAATACCCAATCCTATCCAGTGTCAGAGAGAGGACACTGAGCTTTAAGACAGCATGCTGGATGGACTTTAAATCAGGTCTGGGCAACCCAAATGTTGCTGTACATATGTGTTCTGTGCTGGCTGGATACAGCTCCACTATTCCTTTAGAAAGCTGACCATCCAGGAATGAAAGAACAAATGCACTGTCACATGAGGCAGACCATACAGGGCTTATACTACTTCATCAGTATGCTTCTCAGGCCTTGTACACTCTGGAGGCCACACATGCATCCAATATTAATCTCTGGGTGGGGATCTTTGAAGAACCACTGCTTTACAACAGTTTCCTGAAGACTGTAACTCTGTCCTCTGCCAGTGTGATGCTGGTTGTTATTTGACAGGCTAAGGGGCCCCACCCATTTCACATCCTCCGGGATGCCACTAAAAGATTGTTGATGAGGTCTGTGACTCCCTGCCTGCACTACTCAAGTTTTTGTGGAGAATCGTGCTCTGGTTGACCAATGGGATGATGACCAAGACTACATTTTCCCATTTATGTGTCAGGAGGTAGATGGACTCCTTATTTTACCAGGCTAGTTCAGCTCTGCTGAAAAGAAGCAGTTGCATCATAGTTGCAGTAAGTCTCACTGAGTAAGACATCACACCAAAGCCCTTTGACAGGGAGGAAAAAGTCAAGGTGGACTGAAGGTTCTAGCCCTCAACTTTCTTCTTAATCATGCCAGTGGTCCCTTTATGGAGGTACCCATTAAAAGGCAGATTTGTCCTTCAGAAAAGGATTATACATAAAATGATACAGCAATGCAGAAAATTGTCTCAGCCAAGTAAACTGCATTCAATATAACTTGAGCTCAAGCAAAATTGATCACCTTGGACCTCGGATCACAAAATGTTCACATTTCCCTACATTGTCTTGCTCTTTAGTACCTTTCTGACCAATGTGTGGATCCAATGGGCTTCTAATGGTTGGCCTCAGATTGTTCTTAGTTGGTGGTCTTTTGTGTTTCAAGTCTGAAACAGAAGAAAGAAGAAATATTATCAAAATGAAAGAGAGAGAAGAATAAAGAAGGGCCTACAGATCACAATAAACAGTGAACCACCACATCACCTGGCAATCAAGACAGAAGACAGTGAAGTTAAGGAGCAACACTGTTCTTGTAAACCAGGGTATGTCTTTAGTGTTACAGTCATTAAAAATAAAAAGCAGCACGCGTTTACACTCAGTCCCCCAATCCCAAATGGATCCCTTACAGACTCGTTGACTCAAGCCCTAAGCCCTTACAGACCTAGAACCAAGTCCATTTCTTCCCCTTAGCCCTTGTCTTGGCCCTTCCCCTTGGTTTTGCGTGTTCACGTGAGGGGAAGTGGTGTCCCAGTTCTCTGTCAGGTTAAGAGGGGAAGGGCCAAGACAAGTTCTAAAGGGAAAAATTGAAAATGAAAAATTGGTCCTAGGTTTGTAAGGGCATAGGGCTTGAGTCAACGAGTCTGTAAGGGATCCATTTGGGAGTGGGGGAATATAACCTCGGTAGCCTCACTGTCAAAGCATAGAAGTGCTAACATTACTTAATACAAAATATATAAGGTTTACCATCTGACTTATACCTACTTCCAACCTCTCTGGGTAATCATTTACACATGCCCCTGGCACAATGCAAAACCATGACCACCTCGAAATCCACAAAACCAGCTTGAAAATGAAAAAAAAAAATCCAAAACAATTGCAGGTGAGTCTATGGAGCCCAGACGTATAGACCCTTGTCAGACCCTGGAAAATGACGGCTGATACTACATTATAATTGGCCAGTCAGTGTTTGAGGGTGGGACTTAGCAAAGGGTCAGTTGGCACACACTATACTACTTTTTAGTTGATGGTATTCTATGTCTATGCACGTGTGTCAGCAGAAGACAAATGACAAGAAATGAGAAGAGAGAAAGATGGGGAATGACGTGCAAGAAAAAGCCAATGGTCCGATCCAAATGGACGTTGCAGTTTGTGATTGGTCTCTTAAAATCCCTGGCCCACGAGGGCACCCTGAAATGTTTGATAGCTCTAGTCACAGACCACATCTGCATCACACCTGGACTCGAGCGTTGCAGGATTGCCCATTCTTTTCACAGATCGGCTCCTTTATTTGTCCGCTGTCCCTGGTTAGAAGGTCAGGAGACTTTTCTGGGCTACACTGCTGCTGTTAGACTTCAGGAGGAATCCCTTTGTAACATTTTTCACTTTGCCTCCAAAAGACAGGACTTGGTCATAATTGATTAAATGCCCACTACCAACAGCTAATAGATCATAAACAGATAGGGGGTCAGGGGTGGACAGATGTTGTCATAAGGATGAGGCGGCTGCTGGCTGCTCAGCTCAGGATGGAACATGCATATTATAAACTGACAGATAACCTGAAGACCTTCATGGTTGGGTGGGGAATTGGAGGAGATGAACTGTTGGCTCTGAGCTTCCGGTTGACTGTTTGATGTTTGATGGGTTTGTTATCTGCGCGTGGGTATGTGGACGGTTTTATTGATAGTGAATGTACGTACACTCCCCATGTGTGGTGTGGACATATCTTTCCTATCAAGAGAAAATCTATTTTGCCTTCTCCGGTGCTGTTGCTCAGAATTTATATTAGATAGTCATTTTTAAAATCAAATTTAAAAAAAATCTGTCCCTGGCTCTCTCATGCTCAAACACATGCAGGGACAGCTGCTGTGGTCTGAGAGATGTCAGACGCAACAATAAGGAGCTGTCTCTAAAAGGAAAAGGACATAAGACAGGCCAGTGGAGAGACAGGAGACAGTGTGGGTGTGAGGAAGGAATGATGGAGACAGAGGCTGAGCGACAGAAGGAGATGACAGCAAACAAGTGGAGCTGAGAAGCTGTAAAGTGGCCCTGAAGATTACTCACCCTGACACCTCTCTTCTACCTTTTGTTTTTTTTTCTTTACATCTCTTGCATGTCCCTTTCGTCATGCATTTATCCTTGACCTCTGACTAACACTGCTTTGCCTGATTCTTCTTTCCTTCATCTCTTTTCTTCCACATGTATTAAACCTATTTTCTGTTGTCTTGTACTTCTTACTTTCCCCCTCTCTGCCTCCCCTCTCCCTCCAAGGTTTGCTTTGTGCTATAACATAAGACAATTCTCTCATGTAAGACACTTTTAAATAAGGCAGCATGTGAGGATGTACTGCAAGTAAACATTCTGTGTCTTAATTGTATTTGTGTATGCAAGATATATACCAGCATAAACAGGGTGTGTGAGAGTATATGTATTACTGAATGTGTTTGTGTGCATGCAAATATGTAAACTAAGGAAGCTCTGTGTAGAATATTAAGCTGCATAGTACTTAATTTGACCTTGTCTAAACCTTTTACATTTATTCAAAAGATTTCAAGCTACAGTACATAACTTTGAAACAGAAATAACTTTATGGTATTTGCTTTAACTATCACTACATCCTGACAGTAGTACATGAGACAGATAAAATGTGATAAAAAGAAAAAGTCATGTTCTTCTAGCTCCTCCCATCGGCATTTGCAAGAATCCACCGCACCTGAACGAACCAATCAATAAATCAGATTTTGGAGTCTCTAAGAGCACATTTATACATTTTCACATACGAAAATAGAAACATCCCCTTCGAATGTTGCCCTCCAGGGGCGACTGCTCTGAGACAACAAGGGAGGCTGAACTCCCCCTAAAATTTCATAGAAGAAATGGTCAAATATGCACTATTGAATTTACATTAAAATAAGAATTTACATTGCGTTAAACGTGCGCTAGGATGCGTTTCACATCATGACTATGATGTTCAAACGTCAGCTGTTTATCACCAGTTTTCAAACGCGACCTCCCTGTCATACATTCTCATGTCAGCACAGTGGACGCGGAGCCTCCAAGCATTCCTATGAGACAGCGCTGAGCAGGTTTTTTTCACGCAGCAAAGCGAGACGCTCGTTGGATAAATACGACAAAATCGTCACTTCAAGGGAGGCTCAGCTTCCCTGGGACCTGATGGAGCGGTAGGCGGGAGAGGACGCTCGGTGTATGCATGATGATTGGAGGAATTGTCTAAAAGGCTGAACCCCTTTGTGACTGACAGAGCTTTGGAAATACACACTGGCATCGTCGCATTTCGAGCTCAGTCCCATGCAGATATTTGCGAGTGGAGTCTTCTGACAGAGTGCCGTCCGGAGTTCTTTATTTCCATAAGCCATATAGCTCATTTTCACCGTTAAACCCATCTGAAAATCTCTGAGGTGTGTTTTGCTGTGGTTCTATGGCATCAGTGTGGTTGAAAAACTGTTTCAATTAAATGTTCCTTTTATAAGCTACTGCCTCGCTACAATATGACAAATTTTATGATGTAAACTTAAAGTGAGCTTTCCCTGTTTGAAAGACCAGCAGCCGCCACACAGGTGGTCACAGTAATGCACCTTTTAACAGAGGCAGCATTGTAGATGGTGGTGGTCTATGAGGCTGGATGACTAGAGAATTCTTTTCACTATATTACCAAATGATCTCTTTCTGCAGTTTATCAATGTCTTCTACAATGTCTCATACGGTCGTATCTCGGTTGAACTACGCTACACTGCCTCCATGATCTCGAATGGCACTGCTCCATTTTGTCTGTAAGCTTTCAGAAATCATGCACAATAAATAACCGAAATGAAAGCAGAGTTGAGCAGAGTTGTGTATGTATATAATGTGCAGGGTCATTCCCTGCTCATGCATACGCAGCACAGCCCCCTCCCCCACTCACATTTTCACTCAGTGATACTCGGCTTCACTCTTCTTCTTCACTTCTTCTTCTTCTTTACTTCTTACGTGCACGGCTTCAGGAGGAGCTTTGCAAATACAATGCTGCTGGTTGTTTCTCAGCCAATGAGAAAATTGCTCATCCGTTTTTGCCAACAGCAGCGTAAACAGCAAAGACAAGACAACAGGGGGAGACCAGCGAAAAAACCTTGCTTTCACTTTCAGAGGTCTTCTATTGTACATGTCTTTGCTATGTATGCTGTTGTTGGCAGCGAAGCGTATGCACAAGTAGTGTTTGATACTACACTACAGCCCCTTTGGCTCTGATTGGTGGTTTTCATTCATAAAGAAGGTTATTTTTTATTAAAATTACCAACTGTAGCTTTGTAGTCAAGGCAATCGATCAATCAAATCAATTCGAAAGCTAAAATTTTTGCAAGTCAAAATAGTCCGTAAAGTAAATTTAGTTTTCACCACAGACCTCCAGGTACAACAGGATATTAGGTTGTAAAGCTTTGCAGTATTACATTGTCACTTTTCCATTTGAGGCAAGCGCTGAAAGTTTTCACACATCTGACTACTCATGTTGTGTTCACACCTTCCGTGAAGGCGGAAATATTTTGTGTTGACTCACTTCATATGCATGAATAACTCATCATATGTGAAATCACTGAATTGATGAATGAACCTCTGCCAGTATGTCACCGGCGTCATACGTCCCCAGAGGATCTCAATGCTGATTGGCCATCGCAACGCAAATAGGTCATTGAAGTGCAGATTTCTCAACTATTGTGAGTGTATGATGCCAAATCGCACTATTTGCCTCATTTGTGCCACTTCATTTGCATATTTTACTAATTTTAATAAAGACCTACTTTGAGATAAGCCAGACAGCTGTATAATAAAATGAAAATAATAATTTGGAAAACCATCCTTTATTAAAGAACACTCAATATTAGATGACTCAGATGAGGATGAAAGAAAAAATAAAACCTAATCAGGACATCCCTAATTATCCTGTCTCAAAGCTAGCTAAAAACAAGTGGGTTTGACTGATGATAATTGTTGATTATGATCTTAATCTAAAGAACAAAAATGAGCTGACAACTTTGGATCTCATCTTATGCCAAAAATAGCAAACAAGAAACTCATGCTGAACCTCTGCACCCACACACGAGACAGTATGAGGTCTCTATATCTGAGCTGATCTGAAAAACATTTACACTCCCTGCATCACAGTGAAATGAGCTGATGGTAATATATGAACACAATTGCTCAAAGTAATGCAAAAATCCAGGTTCTCAAGCTGTTTACATGCACCATACTGTTAGTGAGACCAATCTCAGAATGAAAATGTCTGTGTGTGTGTGAGGCAATGTATCTGTGATGAGCAATGAATGTTTTTATGAGTTCTCTGTATGCGCCTAAGTGTTTGGAGAGTATTGATTTATCTCTAAGCATTACATTACTAACCCTGGTCATCATTAATATGTTGAGATACAGGCTGAGGGGTATGGGGGGGTTGTGTGTGTGGATTTACTGTAATTCTGATAAGCTGAACGGGAACTGCAAACGTTCCAGGAATGTGGAATATTGCAATTTCGATAATTTGTGCAAATTCAATCAATCAGTAGTCACGAGAACTTTTAAAATGACAGCAAAATGGCTGAGCGAACAACAAATGGCTTGTAATTTTGTAATATTCACTGGCTTGGTTGGATAATGTGATGCCAAAACAGAGACTAAAAAGGTGATGTCATCGTTCTTCTTCTGAAGCCGCAAGAGCTTCAGTAGTGAACCCAGATCGAAGATGGAGGTGAATACAGAACACAGTGATTTGCCATTTCAATGTACTTATTTCTCTACATTTCGTTTAGATTGAATCTTTGCTCTTTCATTATTGGCCAGAAAATAAAAGGTGTATAATGTGTACTTATAATAGAAAGTTAGGCCATGAATCCAAACATTTGGTGTGAAGAAACAATCTAATGGAGTGATTTTATTTAGTGAAGGGTTTTTCTTAATAGTTCCAAGACTGAAAAAATATTCCCAGTAATTTCTGCTACAGTATGTACTCAGCTCGTATTTATCACATCAACTGGGTTGAATCCACAACTTCCAACAACAACTGAAAATGGACTCCTCAAAAATAACTTAAAGCCAAAAATTATTACTTTGGCTTCCAATATATTTTTCCTGTCAGTGTTGTTCAGCTTGATTTCAGGCTACCTACAGAGTAGAAGTTATCATTAAGAGTAATTTCTAAGGATATCCTGTGTCGAGGTTCAGGCTGCTCTCACATATGTTTTCATATGTTTTCCTTTAAAAATAAATGCACCCAGTCGTACATATCCCATGTGATCTGCGGTCATGTGACCAGTGTGGTGACAGGAGTAAACAAGGAAGCAGTCCCAAGTGACCTTGTATGGAGGCACGCTGGGGTGGTGGATGGGTCACAATAAACCAGGCTCCATTTTTTACACCTGGGACTTCCCTCTTAAGTGGCGTGTGCAGAACCATGTGAACTTTGAGTCATTTTAAGGTACGTCCTCACCATGTTTCTTGTCCTAAACCTAACCACAGTAACTTGACTTGTCTGAACATAACCCCCGTAACTTTATATTGATTACATGACTGTAAGTTAAGGACATAACGTCAGTCATGTGGTGCTTATTCATAGGTTATTATATGAACTATTGTGCATGTATAGGCTATCATACGAACCATTCTATGAGAATACATTTTGGGATATGTTGGTTATATTTGCAATGTGGCTGCATTTGTTTCCAGGAAATATAGACTGGAAACAGATGCAAATAACTGATTGGCTGAGTTGCCTAATTGTTGTGATTCTGAATTGATTGTTGTTTTTTTTAGATACTTGCCAACTGATTTTGTGCATGCAGTTGCATACGAGTGTGTTTTGTGCACTGTATGTATTTGCATAAGATGAGTGTGAAAATACACCTTCATCACTGCATGTTTACGTGTGGTTGGTATGATAAAAAGACAACTGTGTGTGTCTGTGCATGATTTGTTCATGATTACGGCTGTTTTGCACCCATCAGTATGTGTTCTATGCAATGAAATGCCTTGTGGCTTTATATGCACTTTTACTTTTTGTATCAATTTTCCATCAAGAGGTCAAGTGTGTGTGCAAGAGAGCGAGTGTGTGCACATCTCAGTGTGAGTTTGTATTCCAGGACAGACGAGCTGAGGGGCTGCTGCATGGATCGCCTGAGGATGGAGGTTTCTCTGTATAAACCAGTCATTGAAATGTCAGAGCACTGGGGGAGTTTTCCACCGCACATGTGATTACTGAAATATCAGAGCTGAGGGTTGAGTAGGCAGCAATGTGACACACAAGGCCAAGGACTACACTGATGTTGTTTTCTTACAGTTTACACACATTTCTTGCAATTCTACTTTCCATGCTGCTAATCTTTTTCCAAGCCTTTAGTCCTAATTTAGCATTACAACAACCACGCACATGAGGAGTATTTGTCACGGTAATTTGCAATAAATAATTGATCTGAGGATTTGAAAGGGCTATTTGTGACAAATGTGTTATTTAAATTCTGCAACTCTGACTTAACACAAACATATTGCAGTTGCATTCAAAATAAAAACAGCATTTCTCAGATACATATAGCAAGACCTATGTCCATGGATATGCATCATTCATAATGTATACACTAATATCTAAAATTCATCAGTTATGTTTCCATATGATGTTTAACACATATGGGTTCCGTGATGTTATTAAATAAGGGTTTCATGTCAGACTAAAACTGACTCATGTTACAGTAAACTGTATCCAATCTGTTAACTGTGCAATATCTTCCCCACTGAGATAGAGTTTTGATTGCTTCTCGTATTTGAATTACAAATGTGCTTTTCCTGTGGTTTCCCAGGGTGGCACTTTAACGATAAAGCTGCCATTATTTTATGTTTAAGATTATTTCACAAAGCCCATGAAAAGGCAAATAGAAACCAGCAATTACAGTGCTGGCTACCTGCAACTGCTCAGTCTGCTCAAGTTATGGTGTGCAGTATAACACGAAGTTTAACTCTATAAAGAGAGTTATCATAATTACTAAAACCAAGAAAGATCAGAAGCAAAATTTTCTTATAGCAAACCAAGTGCTAAATGTGATGTAAGATATCTGGGTCACATCGTTAGGGATATCAAACGGTTCTCAACCTGTCAAATTCTGACACTTGATCAGTGGCCCTGCACATCTATATATGACGCACTAGGCACACCCCTGCATCAGTTTTGGACCTTACATTGACTGCTGAGCATAGTGTTAGTTCAGGCAGGACACGATGTCAGGCTCAGCTCACTTCCCAGCTACATCAGCTGATCTCAAACAGTCCAATCAACTGATGGAGCAGCTGACTGATGGAATGAGTCAGCTGATAGATCATATGATTCCTTTAAATGCAACCATGTGGCAGATCTCATTCAGGGGGCCCTATTTAAACTGCTCCGGCCTGCCTACTGTTGCTGCTTCCTCTGCAAGCCGCTTTGCAACCTGCCTCCACCCCAGCTCCTCCTTTTCATGTTGTGTCTGACTTATCAATGTCATTTCTGTTTGTCATTGATGGTGCTCTGTTCTGTTTTACTGCTGCTCTCCCTGGCTTAGGCTTTCCATGTAGGCACATGGAAGGGCAAGGAGGTTTGCTCTCTCTGCCTCAGGCATTCCTTGATTGGGCGTGGAAGGGCAGAGAAGAGTGCTCCCTCTGCCTTAGGCTTTCTGTGTAGGCCTAGGAAAGGCAGAGAGGCCCCAGAACAGAGCCATACCGCCAAATACAATACTGGAAATGGCAAAAAAGTTTTCATTGACTAAAGTGTTCGTGACTGAATTCCGCTTGTTACATGTTCAGTGCCTTTTCAAAATACACATCCATTTTCACAGTAAATGTACGGTTTGTGCTTGTTAAATTCAAAAAGGCTTTTTTTTAAATGAAGATTGAACATAGGTAAAACAAAACATAGGTAAAACAAAACATAGGTAAAAACATGTTGGCAACAAAGGCACATGGTAAGGTTTACATACATCATGGTTTGTCTTAAAAAAACTACAGTTGTTACTAACGTAATGTAGTGTCACGTGACTTATGTCACTAACATGGAGACAAACAGCAAGCTCCTAGGTGAAAGTCTAATTTTTTCTTCCATCCATCCATCTCCTCTCCCACCCACCATATGCGGACGTTCTTGCTTTTTATATTACAGTAGTTGCCCACAGCATCAGAAACTATTTGCCGCCTGGTGCATATCATATTGTCACTAAGTGTGCCTCTGTGCCTCAGTGTCTGCCTAAGGACTGAGTAAGTATTTGATGAGTTGGGAGTCAGACTGGGCTGGGAATGATCTATGTAATGATGATAGAGTGCAATGCCAGTTTTGTAAAATCTTTGCACAAGCTAATAGGCTAGCACGGAAGTTTCATATGTGCACAGGTGATGTTCAGACAGCCTTTTTATAGCCTACTGTATTCCAATAAACACAGTTTAAACTGCAGTTTAGGCAAAAATGAAAAAGCTTCAGGTGGCATTTACCTTGCTCAAACTCTCATGATGGACAAGTTCAAGTCATGTTTGTAACTAGCAATGTCCCCACCATTCATGCTGTGATGAAAAAATAATTTATGTACAAATGTATGTGTCAATTCTCTGATCAAAAAAATTATTATAATGGTATTATGAGACCACACAAGGGATCTCTCTTGTTTTTGGAAACACTAGAACAAATGTCTGTATGTGTTTTAGTCATTGTAGACTCGTGAATGGTTGGCTCTGTTGTCCATGTATTTATTTTATTTTAATTCATACTAATATGGACTAATATCCATCCATCCATCCATCCATCCATCCATCCATCCATCCATCCATCCATCCATCCATCCATCCATCCATCCATCCTCAACTACTGATCTGAAGCCAGGTTCAGGGGCAGGAAGCTGAGCAAAGTACTTCAGACGCCCCTCTTTCCAGCAAAGCTTTCCAGCTCCTCCTGGGGGATCCTGAGGTGTTCCCAGGCCAGACGAGATATGTAATCCCTCCAGCGGATTAGTTGGATGTTCCCCAAACACCTCTACCAGGAGTCACCCAGGAGGCATCCTGATCAGATGCCTGAACCACCTCAACTGACACCTTTCGATGCAAAGGAGCAGCGACTCCATTCCAAACTCCCTCTAGATGACAGTTCCTTACCCTATCTCTAAGGCTGAGCGCAGCCACCCTTCAGAGGAAACTAATTTTTGCCGCTTGCATCTGTGATCTCATTCTTTTGGTCACTACCTATAGCTCATGATCATCGGTGAAGTATAGGACATAGATGGACCAGTCAATCAAAAGCTTTGCCTTCTGGACTTATGCACCTGAAAGAAAGTAGAATTTCATGTATTTATCCTTCTGACAGATATTCTGTATGCCTGAGTACCACTGAACCCTATTGTTATCCAAACTGTTAGAAACAGTTTCATTGTATATAACATGCCTCCAAAGTTTATTCTTCTTAGCTTGTCCAAACTGGCAGATTATGATTACATTGCCAAGCGCACTCAGGTGGTCACATATGAACTGTTCTCTAGTGTATAGGAGGGCACCATTAAACAGCCCTCAAACTAGATCATTTCCTCTTTTCTTTGAAATGAGGATGATCCAAGAGAGCAAACCCGACGATGGAACATTAGAGCATCCATCTATATTTAAATCTAACCCTCCCGACAAAACACAACCTGAAAATATTAGATTCCCTGAGAAGTAAGTCACACACTACTGCTAGTACTACTGCTGCTACTACTACTGCTACTACTACTGCTACTACTACTGCTACTACTGCTACTACTACTACTACTACTACTACTACTACTACTACTACTACTACTACTACTACTACTACTACTACTACTACTACTACTACTACTACTACTACTACTACTACTACTACTACTACTACTACTAGGTGTGTGCGTCTAGAAAATCTTTTTCTGTATGTATGTGTGTTGCTATTTACGTGTCCGAGGCATGTATTTTCCACAGTATATACTTACAATGTCTTGAAGCAATCTTGCTTTCCAGTATTATGGACAAATAGCAATCTCAGACTCTGTGTTTGGCAGAGATGAGTACCCGTCGAGTGATGTATGATCTGAATTTCTCAGTGGATGCGCTTTATACAAGAGCCAAGCTATCGCACCAAGCACCATCATTACTATGTCAATGATTCACTCTTGTGTGCACTACAGAACGAGACGTTAGCTGCATGACAGATGATCTTGTTTACGTTCACATCAATACAGAAACATATATACTCACGCTCTCTCTCACACACACACACACCTATGCATAAGCTTGCACACACACACACACATGATCACACATATGCACACACGCAAGCATACACACACTCACTCACACACACACAGCTTCCATTCATATGCCCCGGAGCTCTGAAAGTGAATCATAGATGGAGCAGTCACAGGTTTAAAATCTAATCTGGCTAGCATGAAATCTTCAAAGTCTACCAGCCACTGAAAGTATGAGCAAATGGCTTGAGTAAAGACACCGCCTGCGGCAACAGGTGGACAATACTCCAAATTCATTCATACCGACAGTGAATGAGGGTAATTCTTATATTCATAAAGGATCATTAGACTGCGTAAAGGGCATTTCACATGGCTGATTCATAATTTATCTTGTGAGCTAAATACTGCAGCAAAAATGTCTCCTCAGGGGGATCAATTACACAACCAAAAACAGGGCTAAAATTAAAATCAACTGGTGAATTACTTCATAGAGGAATCATTTAAAGTATCTTAAAACAAAACCATAGAAAGGGTCAGTGCTGACGGACATGTGATGGCTGTAAAGGGACCAGGACCTGTGACCTTTTTAACTAGACAGCCTCCACGCAGACTACAGTACATCTTCCTGCTCAACACTTCGTCACAAGTCCTCAGTAAACTGAATCACTTTGCTGTGTTCTCTCCCCTCTATCAGAGAGCTCAGGTATGGCTGTTATGAAGCTGTCACACTAGAAAGAGAAAACCCAATGAGCAGCCTATCAATAATCCAAGTGCTCCAAGGATAGAGGACGATGTTGAATATTCATGCCAGTGTAATGAATATTCTCAGAGTGATAAGCAGACAGCAGCTCAAATGATGCTCATTACCAGGCATTGAAATCACAACTAAGCTGCATCAGTGAATAAAGACAAAAGACAGACAGTGGCGACGGGGAGCTGACATACACAACAGCAACTTTTGTCAGTTTGAGTTCTGTCCTATGGAATTCTGATAATAATGTCAATGTAATGTGCAAACTTCTTATACTGAAACTGTTCACTGCGACATTGCTAAAATTTCCAAATGACACACGCTTCAAACTGTGCTGATTTTCAATGTGTAAATTTATCCCTGCTACAGTTCTGTATTTGATCTGTTTATTTCACACTACCAGCCCTGTCATAACACTCATGACATGTAAGTGCAGTTCTGGTCACCTGACATTCTGCCAGATAAGACTCTCAAGTTAAAGGGAAAAAGATCAGGTTTGTTTTGATTCTCTGCAGTCCCTACGATAACCATTAAGGGCTTGTCTGTGCTTAATGCTATAATTTCCGCTGTGACAGTGCTCAGGTGTTGATATCAGTCAAATAAACAGAGTATAAGCATCAGTCCAAGACTGCTGTTCATTTTGTCACAATTGGCTCTTCAAGCACATGTAACTGCTGGCTTTCAGATATTAACATCTCCTTTTACCCACAAAACGCTCTGAAGAGCAGATAGCTGGTTTTCATGCTGCTATTTGATATGAATGGCTGTGTTCCCAGCTGCCTAAATCAGCCAAATTAGAAGGACAACACAGAGTTATCTTGTGCCACGCACTGGGTGGTGTGCTTTGGTGGTAGATACCCATTTTACAAAAGCTTACTAAGTGGCAGCAGCTACAGTATATTTTAATAAAGATATCCTTTCTACACAAAGGTTGGAAAAACACTCTAATGTGTATATTTCCATTTGCTATGTTGTATTAAATATGTGAGAGGCAATAGCCACAGCTGACACCATAAGTGCTGGTCATATTGATCCACCAGACAATAGATCTACATTGTTCTTGAACGTTAATGTTGTCAGCTTGAAAGAAGAACACAATGGAAAAACAATGTACAACAATATGGCTTTGCTCAGTCTGGTGCTACTTTATTGAAAAACAGCCCATTCACAGAGCATTTATATTAGCTATTTTACAGCATTGCTGCCTTGTCTGTGGAGTTCTACAAGAAGGTTGTCTGGGGTCACTTCTGTATTCATTATTAACCAATGAACCCTTTTGCCATCAGGATAACGTTATATGCCGATGATACCATTATTTATTGTGCTGCTAACACTTTAAATGAATCTAACACTGTTTACAGAATCATGTTGTCTCAATCCAAAAACAGAATTATCTTTTATCTACCTTTTTTTTTCAAAAATAAAAAAGTTAAACAACGACAAATTCCTTAACTCCAAAGGTGTCTAGAGAGTGTATTGAGCTGTTGACAAGTGCAACATTGCTTGGCTCAGTCCTGGATAGCCATTTATCTTGGTCAGAACAGATTAGTGCTGCTGTGGCCCTAGTGGCCCCTGGGTTAATGTATGATGCATAAATACCCCAGGTCCGAGGGCACTTACGTGTAATTTATCATCCCTCTCACACTTCGTCTGTCATCTTTCAAAATGTTGTCTATAAGTCTCAAAAATAATTAAAAAAAAGGAATAGTTTCAGTCACAAATCCTTGGCTTTATACTACACAACATAAAATGGTAGCTAATCTCATTCCAAGTTGTGTCTGCTCATTCTCAGTACTTCACTTTTTCAGCTAAATAAGCAATGTTAACTATGGAAAAAAAGAAGAAAAAGAAATCATGTAATGGTAACATTTTGAACATGTATCCATAATCCAGTTCACTCCAGTGATCAGTAAAGACCCACAGGATTGTGGAATCTTTGAGTATATGAAAAATGTGACTCTTAAAAGACTGCTTGTTGAACTCTTTGAATGCTAAATCATAGGTGAACAGAAAATGTTAGCGTCCAGTTTCCGACTTTGGGAATGTTATTTCAGAGCATATCGATGGCACTGCGATTAAGCTGTGCTCTTATTTAACGGTCATCTCTTCTCTATACCATTGCAAAACATCTAACACTGGCCTTGAATGGCTTCATCCAAAAAAACACTCCTCATCCCCTTTATCTTAATCTCCTGGGGTGTGGCCTCCCTTCAACAGATCGAGATTGACTCCTGAACGCTCAACTAACCAGGGCCATCTCTATCACACCAAACTAATAGAAAGAGGGAGGGCGAAAACCTTGAAAGACAAAGAAGAGACAAACAAACAAGTTATCAAAAGCATCTGGAACAAAAGTAAGCAATAGAATTCACTGAAAGACACTGATGGGGAAAAAGAAGTGCAAGAAGTACAAGAGATTAGTCTCAGAGAGAGATAATGAGATTGAAAGAGGGACAAATGAGAGTAATGCTCCATAAGAGGTTGGCATCTGGTAAGAGGGAGAAATAAGCTATTCAACAGCTTTGGGCAGTGAGCGATACAACAAGATATACCATAAATGAGGCTGGTAAAAAAGAAAGATGCAAAGGCCAAGTTTAGCTTCACAGAAAGAGAAGACAATTAGAGGGAAGAGGTAATAACAGAGGTTGAGATAAGAAAGAGCTGTTTGATTCTTCAGCCTTTTCTTGGAAATTGCCAGAACCAACTTGGCAATCATTTTCTCCATTTGCAGCTCTTATTTAACTGTAAATCTGATTAAGGTGAACATGACATACACTTGGGATGAAGACAGAGAGATGGGTTCTGCTGTAACAAAGACAGCAGAAAAAAAGGGACCAATGGGAATTCTCCCATCAAGGTCTGAGGCTCTGGGGTTGGTGCGTGACGGCGCTCGCCTGTCTCATTATTGGGCAAGATGAACGAGTTGGGGTGACAGAGTTTGAGGTTCGATGTCAGTTGTAGTGGATGGATTTGGTATTGTAAAGAAAGAGGGCAGACGCTGAAAACACTTTTGCTTTCCCCAAGACACTGGGTGACAAGTTGTGTGAAAGACAGAGTGTGACTAATAAAGAATAGATTCATCTTTTCCCCTGATTCTGTGCTCTCGCCCCTCCATGGATTCAACCCTGTCTGATTTACCAGATACAGCTTACCTTTTTAACAACAATAATCTAGCAGCCAATAAAATGTCAGAACCCATTTAATCATAGTCACGCAACATAATATCCAATTAGTGTCTGGTGTCTTGAAATTTTGTTTCACGTCATAAGTGGCTGAGTTCTGCTTATTTTTGTTTACAGCAATAATCCTCAAAGGAACAGTCATCTTTTCTGATTCTAGGCACAACAGTGATGCAGACTTGTTTCTTACTGAAGTACTGCTTAAGGTATTCATGATTGTTCTCTTTGGAAATGTGTTCCACAACCCTTAACAGAATAAGCAGTTTAGAAAATGATGGGGGGATAACTTAAAAAGGTAAGCTTGCAAAGAGAGCCAGTAGAATTAAAATCAGGGGGGAGAAGAAGCCATTTAGCATCCTGGCAGCAAGTGAATTCTCATTTTATTACTGTGGCAGCAATGCAGCTTTGACCTCTGACTATTTTACTATAACAAGTAAGTTATTTTCCTTTAGTGGTGGTTACTTTAACAAGTCATGACGCCAGAAAAAAAATGTCAACAGTGTACATTTCTGCAAACCTTTGGTGCATCAACATTTAAGTGATGTATCATAGGAGCTGACTTTATCATCAGGAGGTGGAGGGGAGGCTGGATGGCGTGACACCTAAAGCCCAATTTCCAAAAAGCAGCACGGTACGGTTCAGTTCAGTTTGATACATTTTTTTTCAGTTTCCACTGTGAACACTTTTGGATGGTACTAATGATACATATCCCATCAAGAGAGACTCTCACTGCACCCTTTTCTATTTTGTTCTACAAATGTCGGCGTGCAATCCCATTCTTTAGAAAATAAACGAGGTGCAGACTGATAAAGGGGGAAATACAGTGAGTGCTAGATGGAGCAGTGAATGATAACAACTCTGCCCACATTTAAGGGTACTGCTTGCAGTGGAAATGCAAAAATGGAGTTCAAGTCTAGGTACCATGCCTGAAGGGTTGCTTTTGCTTCCAAAGGTACACTAACAAAAGTGTTAAGTGGAAATGGGGCTTAAGTGAGACAGCTGCCAAGATGCAGACCACTGAAAACAGACATAGCTGCATCTTTCAGCGACTTTTTTAGCCACTAAATGCTGGTGTTTTTCAATGACCCATTGCTGCGTTTCCACCCAGGATAGTGCCAAAAACGTTTTGCGTTTTTTTAAAAAACCTAGATATTGCTGTGTCGCCTCCTCCTGGGATGGTGCTACATTTTTACAGGGATATTGCTGCATTTCCTGCAGGAATAGTGCCACGAAAAGCAGGCATTTTAAGTCGAAACATGATCTTTTTGTAACCACAACCAAGTGTTTCTGTGCCTAAACCTAACGACACATTGACTACAGCTTTACCATATCTGTGACATAATGTACAAATGTAACATATCCATGGTTTTCATGAAATGTGCAATGCCAGCATTTATTCTGCTGAGTGGGTTGGCACACTGCCCAAGATGTAATGGTAAAATCAAAAGAAAAATCTGATTCATAAATATAGACTGACCACAAGGTGAAGTTGCCGTTTGCCGGTAAGTCCGCAAGTTGGGGTCAGATTTGTTGACAGTTAAATCTTTCCACAACCAGAACCATCTGGACACATGGACAATTATAAAACAGCAGCCCTCAATGTAAGAAGACGCAAAAAGGACTGACTTACAGTGCACAAGTTACAAGGAGTGTATAATTACATCAGAAAAATAAATGATTGATTGAAAGTGTTGTTTCTGTTTCAGGCACATGCTCATCATACAAAACAATCATGAGCATCCAAAAATCAAAGTGATAATCGTCATTGTTTCCCAAATGCTTCATTAAACGTCCACACAGATACAAAGAACCCATTGTTTTGAAAAATCTGCACTATTGAAGATGTTTCCAAAAATCTTGCTGTAGTGATCTGAAACTCTGTGTGTGGATGAGGTGCTACAACGTAGAGTGTTAAAAAAATGTGTGTGTATGTGGAGACAAGGAGTAAACAAATCTAAAAATATATCTGGATCAGGGGTTTTCCTGCTATGTTCTACTCTCTCTGGTGTCGATGAGTAGCTGTGCTTTCACCTGCTGCAGACAAATCAACCAATTAACTAAACTCACAGCATGTGCAGCAGCAGGCGCAGTGGGAGTTAACCAAACCCCCTTTCCTGTTTGTGGATGGTGTGTTAAATCAGTGTATCAGGAAAGCAATGCTCAGTTTGAAGAGCAATTTATATTTTAATTTCATTGTATTTTTTTACTCTATATGCAGCTGCTTGTCATTGCTTTGTGAATTTCTATTCAAATTCCATCGACTGATTTACATAAAATGGAGGCTGCAAAACATCTGTAAAAGCAGATTAGCTAAAATACACAAGTGCTGTTGAAAACAAGTATCTGACTGCATAAAGACTTTCAAGAGTTACCATCTGGCTCTTCACTGAAAAGAATTCAAGGTTTCAGCTGTCATTCCAGCAATGTTTTCTCAGTTGCTATAAAAAGGGAATATCATGGAGCCACAATAGGGCCGAAAGTGATCTCAGTATGTTTTGTGAGGGGCTCGCTGTCTCCTTGGCTGTCTTTGTTTCCGTCTCTTGTTTCCATATTGGGCTTTCAGACATATTTGGGAGCCTGGCACACACTTATTACAGAGTAAAGTGTCAGTTTGATTTGGCTATCAAGCTAATTAGGACAAAACCTCCTCCAGTACAAGTGCTCATCACCATCTTGCTGGCCAATTACCAACTGGAAGGAGGAATTTGTTTCTGAGTGTTTGTGGGCCCGAGTGCCTTTGTGTGCTTATTGATTTTGTTTGCATCAATGCATATTTGCGTAACTACAAAAACTACAAATCCTCTCTCTGTTGTTGGCCTTCTTATGTATTTAATCTCTCCCACCATCCCTTCCGTTATCCTTTCTTCGGTCTCTCTCTCAGCTGCTTCTGGCCCCTGCAGTAGACACATGCCATAGCTTTTGGCTGTCATGCATAGCCTGGCTTATCGCTGATGTCAGTCGTCACTTTTGGAAGCACAAATCTGATTGTTCAGAGGAACACACAGCCTGTGGTTTCTCTGTGGTTTGGAGGATCATACTGGTGCAGCTGTGTGTGTCAATAACCTCTTCCTGCAGCATGAGAACACACTTTGTGTCTCTTAAAAAGATACAGCAATTTTAATCTTGAGAGTAAATCTGAAAAATACGGTGTCTGTAAAAAAATAAATAAATAAAAAAAAATCTGATCAGCTGCATAAAATCTGCCCGGGGGAAGTGAGAAAGTTACTCTGCTGAAGCATCATCCAGCGGGAGAGGAACAGCTTTCCAGTATGTATGCATCTAAAAATGGTATGGAAGAGAGACAGGCCATCTGAAAAAAACCTCCCTGGATCCATAAAGATATAAAGAAAAATACTCATCAAAGCAGACGGAGGAAATGCTGCAGATTCTTACCCATGAATGCTCTCTCCCTCCAGAGTGATAGGATTTGATGGCTGAACTTAAGATGCACTTATGCCTGGCATCGCATGCCAACACAGCCACTCTGACATCCAACCATCTAATGTACAGAATGTAAGAGCCTGTAGTGGTCCATTAGGCTCTGTGTGTCTGTGTATCAAACTTATTAAAGGAGATGTGGATGAGCCAGAGGTTGTGTGTGCAGACTCACTTTATTGGAAATACATACCCATAGGTACATACACACACAAAAGGACAATGTTTATTTTCCTCTTAAAACCGTCCTGTCAGATGAAATCATACAGTGTGTCTGACCGAGAAGACTAATTAAGATGCTGTTAAAATGTACCATATTTTTCCAAATTAACAACAATAAGTGAGTCATCATTGTGTGTCCAGCAGCTTTGCAGCCACAAAATGAGGGTGTTTTTTTATTGACCTGTCACTGTGTTTCCATCGGGTATAGTGGCACAAATAACAGCTGTTTTTTTGTTGTTTTTTTATCCAACATATTCTCACTCTAATCTCGTCACATATCAACATTTGGTCATGGACTTTCCACATCCAGATACGATGTGTAAGGTACCCTGGGTGCGTTGCTCGATGGTGCTCTGGGACACCGTGTGAAGTACTGTCTGTTACATGCATTGGAGCATGATTGTTTCCTGATCATAACCCTGTGGTTATGTGCCTAAACCTTAACACACCTTAACCACATCACTACTGAGAGGTAAGTTTCAACATATCTACCACATAATGTACAAATGTAACATCTGTGGTTGATGTGCACCGGAATTTATTCTGACCATTGAGTTGTTGAGTATGATGATGATTTCTGTACAATACATTTTCTCATTGATCTTTCTCAAGCTTTAAGGTGGCCCAAAATCTTTATTTCACCTATGTTAAGGAGTTGTTCACAGATGTTTTCAAATTCAAGATCTGTAACTCTAACCCACATACGGCCATGGTTGGTTGGATTGATACCTATGTTAAAATGTTTTCACTTTAGGTTTGGTTTCTTGAGTTTGATTGGAAGGAAGTGGGTTTGTTTTACTACTGACTGCATGAGAGGCTACTGGAAAATTCGAGACCACTGCTTAGGTGGACTTCACACTATGGTTGGCAACAGCTATCAAACTTAATAATTCCAAACTCAAACAGGTCTGTAAAAACATCTCCAATTAGTTGAAGTGCAAACACACTCATGTTGCCTTGTTTTTCACCTGCAGAAAAGGCATCTAGACCAAAACACTGTAGTATTCAAAGCTTTGCAGATGATGCTAGTGTCATCTGTTGGATGGGGCTGTTGTTTTTTTAATAATCTTGAGTCAACTGCTTCTTACAAATTGTTGACGGGTCAATCTGGACTGACCAGTCAGCAAAACAAGAGTGTTATGAGTCTTCATCAACTTTATGGCAAATCTGACTTTGGACTTTTGATAGAGAGAACGCCAAAAGAACATTAAGTCATTTATTTCCAGTGCCATTAACTCAATTTAGTCTGATTAAGTTATTTATTAGAGGGTAGTTAAGATGCCAGTATTGATGTTCCTCATTTTAATGAGTTTCCATGGATGATAATGTTTTTAGGTTATGACTTGGCATCTTGCGTTACATTTTATATCCTTTTGTGGTTTTATGCTTGTTTTCATGAGCCTGGCTAGAAGAGAATTTAAACTTGAATAGAAATTAATTAGCTCAGTGTGCAAACTATGCCATGGCTTTTTGGGGAGTTCACATTTTGGGGTGGTGCTTGCAGAGGACTGATTGTGACTCAAATAAACATTCGTAGCATGTAGGCCTGATTGCTTTATGTCAGTACATCTGACAGATTTTTTTTTTCTTTTTTCCTTGATATTTAAGTGAGTGAAATTTATGAAACTGCAACACCTCTCTTCGATGGTGATGACAAGAACAGCATGCATACCAGCTCCTTTATTTAACGGAATTAGTAATGAATTAATCCTTATGCATGAATCATACATCAATAAGACCATTTTCCCACATAATCCATGACTGTGAAGATACAAAGCTAGAATTACCACCTTGGGGTTGGATGTCTCTGAACCCATGAAGCTGCAGTTACAGTTTACATCCATGTCTGTGAAAACATGACTGTGAAACATAATCATACAATCACCACAGTTTTGAGGCAGACACCCTAGATTTGTGTCACCAATTCTGTATCTGGCTGAATGTCTCCCCTTTTGCCAGAAAAGTGTTTTTGACATTATGATGTGGAAGTGAAATTGACCTTTGACCTTTTTTGTAAAAAATGTCACTTAATTTTATTATTTTAGACATCTGTGTTAAATTTTATCTCAATTAGGCAAAAAACATGTTTTGTGAGGTCCTTTGGCTATCAACCTCTTCATTTCATTCTTGAGTCTATGAGGACGTTTGTGCCAAATTTGAGGAAATTCCCTTCCCCTCCCTTCGGGCCTTCTTGAGATATTGCATTTATGAAAATGAGACAGACGCAAGGCCACAGTGACTTTTAACCACTAAATTCAAATCTGATCATCACTGAGGACAGATGGATGTTTGTGCCTAACTTTATAAGGCTCCCTCCAAGCATTCTTCAGATATCACATTCATGAGAACGAGATAGATGCAATGTCACAGTGACCTTGATCTATGACCAACAAAATCAATCAGGTCATCTTCGACTGGATGTTTGTACCAAGTTTGAAAACATTGCCTCAAGGCATTCTTGAGATTTTGCATTCACATAAGACAGATGAGGTCACAGTGACCTTGACCTTTGACCACCAAAATCCAATCCGTTGAGCACAAGGACCGCACGTGGACCGAATTTGAAGAAATCCGCACAAGGCATTCTTGAGATATCATGTTTACAAGAACTGGACAGACAACCTGAAATGCCTCCGGCCAAGGCTATCGCTGGCACAGAGGCATGAAAATCAAAGTGCATGGCATAAATCACACGTCAGTATTTCAGAGACCAATCCACATTTCACAAATCCTGTTTTCAGGGGAGCTCATGTCTTATTAAGGGGAGCCAGGTCCACCCCTGACTCCCCTGTAGGTCACACCCTTTACCTCTGGTCTTAGTCTCACAGAACATTCTCCTTCAACCAAACCTCTACGCCGATGTCCAATCACAGGCCTTGATATTCACCCTTTATCATCCATCTCATCCTGTTCTCTCCCTGCTGACCTTTCTCCCTTCTTTTCATCTGTCTCCAGCTTTTGATGTCTCCATCTCCTCCATGTGTTTCTCAGCTACTCCCAGTCTCTTCATCTCAGCCTCACTTTCTTGCATCATAAGCTCTTGTCAAGTTTCGTGTTTTCATTCACACATACACCCCCTTTTGATTTCACACAAACTCCTCTACAGTACGTATAAGCTCAAAAACAACACCATATGCGTCTGTCTCAGCACAATCACACATCCATCTATCTGTCCCTCCGCTCATTCATCCATCCATCCATCTTTCATCCCTGCAGTGCGCTAAACATCTGTTTATCCATCCATCTCAGTAGCCTATTAAATCTCCATGTATCTCCGTCGCCCATATTTACAATGCAGTCACCCACGCACGCATCCATCCGTTCAGCCACCTTTCAAGGGCTCGCCTGCCTGCGCGCAGACACACAAAGATACACACTCCAACGTTAAGGCACAGGCACTTGTGCATTAATTTACTCACACACAGCCACATTTCCATAGAAGTTCAAACGGAAACATATTACTGTGTTACAGTTTAACACAATCTACATCAGTACCCCATATACAGAGACACCTACTCAGCCACTAACAAGCTATAACCGTAGATTTAAGTTTCAAAAAACATCGTCTATCACATAATGATAGAAAAATGTCCTATGTTAGGGGCTGACAAACATCATGAAAACATAGAACCATGAAAGACTTGCATAAAATAACTTTAAAACACAAGCATTGCCATTAAAAATGAAAGCAAGTACTCAAAGCTACATTAAAAAGTAGTGACAGTCTATTTGACCTTGTTTAAAATGAATATTGCAGTGAATAAAGGAGATTTTGTCAGGTTTTTTTTGGCCAAAGATGCTCTCAAGTGGCTGCCTAATGTTAGTTTCTGAAAGGGAGCATGTTAGTGATGAAGTCTGCTTGTCTTTCTACCCCATGGCAGTAAGTGCTAGCTGTGCTGCTGATTTTAATAACATGCTTGATGATGAAAGTGAACCAAGATGCAATGTTGAATATGAGCACTGATTCAATGAGTGAGCAATACACTGCTGTTGAAATAACATTAAAACCTTTCAGCCTCCTCAGAATGTACATGCACTGTTGGGCTTTTTTGTAGACACCATGTGCGCACAGGAAGTGGTCATTCTCAGTGCTCCTGGGCCCAGTTGTTCAAAAAATATAATCTGGATAAGAGTAATCCAGATTTGGAAATCCCATGTCGTGCTATCAAAGATCGGCTAAGTCATCTTACTTTAGTGCCGGTTTTTCAAAGCAACATTGGAGTACCTTGATACAGATACAAACTTTTCAGGATTATCAAATCTGGATAACCAGTGCTCTAAACGGGACCACATATCACAATGTAGGTGGTTTGCCTGCAAACACACTGAAATTACCATATATTTCCATGAGTGCTGCCAAAGAGACTGAAACAGAGATCTTCAAGATTATACATTCTTTCCCCCAACTCGTCAAATATTGCCGCTTGGTCAGTGGACTTTCATGTCTATATATTACAGGCTAGGTATCAAGGGTGCATCTGTTGTTGATGTCCTGGGAGGCCATGTTAATTTACACTTGTTAAATCCATTGTATCTTTTCAAAATACAAATGTGCAGTGTCATTAGATGCATACAGTCTTTAAAAAAAACCAAACAAAAAAAACACTTTGCAACTTTTGGAAAAACTTTTGGCTCAACATTCATACAGGAAATGAACGCAGGGCTCATGGTTGAAAGTCTAGTGTTTGTTTGACCCATCTCCTCCCGCCATCCAGTTCCTTAAATTACACTGTTAGCCAGCTGTTTCAAACTGATGCCAGCCAGCGGCGTATCATACAGTACTGCCACGAAAAGATGCCTTATTTTCTTTATCTGTGTCTCACACCCAAATCACCGACCAAGATGCGGTATATGACAACTTTGGAATGAAAACAGGTTGGATTATATCTTCAGATTTTTTTTTTTTTCCCCAAATAGAAATAACATCCTTTTTTTTTTAACTTTACTTTTAATTTACTTCACAGTACTGAAAGGGCTCATTGGTCGCCTAATGTCTACTTTATTAAAGTAACTGTCAAACAAATTAATTGCAAAATATAAATAATTATATATATATATATATATATATATATATATATATATATATATATATATATATATACACATACATACATACATACATACATATATACACACACACACACACACACACACACACACACACACACACACACACATACACACACTTGATTTCAATTGTAAATTTTGAAATTTCAAATTAAAAAATTTGAAATTTCAATTCAAATTTTAAAAGTTTTATTACATTTTGTCCCTGAAATCCAACCTGAATCCACCCATCTGCTGGGATCAGGATAACCCGGATATGTTGGATCAAAGGTATCCCGATCCTCCTAAAAAGTTTTGTACAACACATTAGTGAAGTTTTGATCTGGATCAAACCTTTGTCATTGGATCCAATGCAACAGCCAAAATCAGATCAGATCTCTTCAGAACAACTAGGCCCAGTACTTTTGCTGTTGTAAAAAAAAAAATATAGGACTAGTCCATAATTATTAAAGTCAGGCTAAATTGTTTGAAAACAAAACAGAACACAAAAAATAAATGAACTGATGGAATGTGACACAAAGTGATGCCCTCTGACCCCTATCATGTGACACTATTGCTGCCAAGAGCTCAGGTATGGTGAGTCTTTAAGTTGTAATGATGAATGAGAAATGGAAGACCCAATGGGCTGTGTCCTGTGAATAAAAATCTCCCTATATTCTTTCTCACAACGCGCGGCTTATCACATTTGTATCACGTATTGCATCATTTCAAGGAACTGCAGCTTGATTCAGACTACTAGCAAATAAATGGATGTGTCTAACCATTTCCTACAAAATTTAATTTAAGTCTATAAAATCTGTGCATGGTATTGTAAACAAGTTCCATCTTTAACATAATGTTAAAGAAAGTGTTACTCTGTGGGGGGGCAACACAAAAACCTTCACTGCAGAGAGAAGCATGCAGAAGTATGGTTGTGTTTACTGTAGTAACAGAGAGGCTAGCAGGACATGGTGGGCTACCAGCTGTTGTGCTACCACAAAGTTATTTCACACCACTGCTAAGCCAGAGACACTCATTAAAGGCAGACCTTTGTGTTTTTGCAGTGGTGAAATGCATAGTGAGGGGTGTCCAGTGGAGAGTTTGCAGTCCCTCCAAACTTGGACTGTTGTGAAGAGCATTACCTCATATATCAGAGACTTGGCAGTCGTCTGCTGGATGGCATTGCATTGACAAGATATGCTGTCAGAAAATCAAACCCAGCCACTAACAAGATATTTGAGGACAAAACTGAAAAGTAATATGACGCGTGATGAACAACAATGCTCAAAAATCGACCATCAGATGTCTGGAAAAAAAAAAATAAAAAAAATCTCACACTGGTTTCAAATAAAGCTTGTCTACATGAGTGAAAGCAAAGTGGGCGAGATCTTATTCAGGATATTGCTTTCCTCTGTGAGTGCTCTGGTTTAGAGGCTTCAAATCTCTCACCTGCAGTGAACCATAGAAGCTTTAAATAAGCTTGTCAGCTGATATGCGTCAAGGGTTGCATTCAGTGATTTTTTTGGGCATTCAGTCCGCTACTTACTAATGAAATCATACTGAGGACTGAGGCAAGTGTGTTTTGAAATGGAGCCATTAAAATGTCAAATATTGCAGTTTGAAAAGGTGTCAGATCTTCATTTCTCTTGACAGTCATGAAATGCTGGTAAAAGGCTACTAAACATCTACATCGCTGTGGATCTGAGAGAAGTATTTGTGGAAAGTCTGCTCATTTTATTTTTGATTTTATGAGTTGACCTGATTACCTAATTTTTTAATAGTCAGCAGGGATGGGTGGATAATCAGATATCATAAAACAGGCTTGGACCCTGGTTTAATGAGGCTAAAATAAATGGTTCTGCTGTTTGAAAACACAGCAGTACACAGTACACAAGTATCTGCTAATGAGGGCCTCTGTTATTAACACGCTCTCAGACAAACTGATGGGAGAGAGAAGTGGGTAAATCTAGTGCAGCTACTGCTCTCTGATCAAACATGTATTCAAAAGGAGTATTGTTCAAGAGGGAGATGGGAGCTTTTTTTTCAACTGGCTCATTTTATGTTTGTAGAAGTGCGTGTGCGGTGTTGCACGCCGCTTCCTGCCGGTCCTCGAGAGCCGCTGTGCAGCAGGGTTTTGTACCTGACTAACCAGGTGTGGCTCGTTAGCAATCAGGGTGGAACAAAACCTGCCACACACCTGCGCCGAGGGCCTGAAACGTGTTACCACTCCATATATATACTCCATATATATTCCCTGTATATAGCTCACATTGTGGACATAAAGGCAAAAAAGCATACAAATAAAAATCTAACAAGAGATCTAACAATGCAGAGAGTTCAGTTTTTATTTGCCAGTATTTTGGCTTGTCTTATTTTACACTCTAATATAACAGAGCTGAATTAAATCTGTTATTAAAGCTCAGAGCAAAGAAAATATTTGTAAAACTCAGCAGAAATGTACTGATGTATCTTAACAAATGTCTTGGTTCTTCCATTGTTATCTGCAGACCCCATTAGGACTTTTTTTTTTTGATTATTTCAATAAACACCATCTTATTAAAAATATGCCACCAAATAGCTTTGTGAAAATTTTTGGAGAAATCATAGTTGTCCTGCCATTATTTTACTAACAGTATTTTTTTCCAATCCACAAAGTGCTACGTTCTTCTACTGCAGTGGTCACAGTGGCTTTTGTCGCAGGTCTTTGGTAGGACGAGTCCGTCCAAGGAAGGATCCTACAGAGGCAAGGCAAGAGTCTTTTTGGAAGACTCCGGTGCCAGCGGTTGCGTGTAGATAGGATAACCGCAGTGTTTTATTACCTGTCTCCATTGTTTGACGTGAGAGTGACGGTAAATAGCTAATGAAATGGCAGATCAAACAAACATGCTGGTGCTAACTTTATTTGTGAGCGTGCTATCTGCTCTCTTTGGATGGTATATCCAGCTGCTCGACCTAACAACCAACAAAGGAGGCTGCTCCTGTTGCTAGCTACCCCAACTACACTACCACGAAAGCAGCGACAGGCCTGCCAACGGAGGTTCTGGATCTGGCCGGGTCGGACCTCCGTTGGCAGGCCTGTCGCTGCTTTCGTGGTAGTGTAGTTGGTCGTTCAGGCGCCTCTGCTGCTGAATTAGGTCGCGCTCTTCTTGTAGATCAGGTTGTTTTTATTTTCCGCACTTCCCTATTCCGGTATTGACTCTGACTTCTGATTGGTTAAAATGGCTTTTCAGTTAGAAGTTACATCGCGACCTACTGCTTTGGCATGTGTATTACATCACATGGGAGCGGGTTTTGCGGTTTCGTGTGGATAACCTATTTTTTTTATCACACCACTTGTGTGGACAATTTTTTTTTTGAAAACTGGAACCCGAAAAACTTTGGTTTCAGAAGTTCAGAGGTCTGTGTGGACTAGGCTTTAGCATTCAGTGAACTCACATTGAACAGGCTAACAAGTATCCCCAGGTGTGAGTCATTAACCCTCAGCAGACTCAGGAGGTTTTAGAGGCCGTTTACACGTACACGGTGATTTTGATAAACGGAGACATCTTCCTTCATTTGTGCCCTTCGTTTACACGCAAACGGAGATTTCTCCTCTGAAAACGAGTCTTTCTAAAAACTCCGGCCAGAGTGGAGATTTTGGAAAACTCCGGTTGCGCGTTTGCATGTAAACTGAGATAAACAGAGTTACAGTCAGCCAACGTCACAGTATGCGCCGGAACTTGCGCCTGTGTCAAAAGTGCGACCTATGTTGCTATGGTGACAATGGATGCATGGAAGGCTTGAGCCTCTCGTTACACTGCCACCTACAGGTTTGGCATGCTCTTGTGTATATATACACGGGTAAGTGTAAACGAAGATCTTTTTGAAAACGGAGATGGTGAAATGTCCGTTTATGAAAATAGCCGGCGACGTGTAAACGGCCTCTTAGGATACTGTGATCATTTTGCCACTCTCTAATGTTGTTGTACAATTTGAACAAATGTGAGCAGTATTTTCAAAGTCACATGACTTTTAGGAAGAATACCTTTGATTTTACTTAAAACAAACACAGATGAAACTTTCGTTTCATCTAAATCACAGTGTTTTATAAAGCTCATTATTTGGCAGTGGACACACTGAAAAGTGTGAGCTTCTGTTAGTATTTTTAATGCCTGCATGATAAAAGCTCCTGGAGATATTAATACAAATAAATTACATATTTATCTAAAAGAAAATTGTGGGTACTTTATACCTGCTGAGGATACACACATGCATCTTGATAATTCTCTGGAAGAAGCATTCAGTTCTCTGTAGAATGTGAAGGATCCTCGACATTGTAACAGTCCTTTGGAGAGATTTGATGACGTAGCATCCTTGAAATTCAGCCATTTAAGGATCCTTCCTTAACTGTGAGAAACACCCAGAGTTTGTGCCCTGTGTCCCACACAGGGGCGTAAATATAGACAGCGCAGGCAGAGAGGTTGCACTGGGCCCCATGAGGTGAGGGGGCCCATAGAGGGAGTGGGCCCTTCTACATGTTGGGCAGAGAACAGGCCCTTGTGAGTAAATTAGATAACCTTCTTACAAACCAATCTTCATCATGTTTTTTTTTTTCTTTTGTTGTAAAATAGCCAGTAGCAATCTGTAACAAAATATGTTATAAAATATATGGCTACTCTCCATAAACTATAAATAAACTTTAAAAAAAACTATACAATTAAATGAGTAATCCCTTATTTCCATGTGTAATGTGTAATGTAATCAACTCTGTTTATATACACAGAATATTCAGTTTTTTACCTTTTATTCTGAAAAAGACAATATTTCTACTGAGCTCTTCACATGGCTAGTGAAAATGAATACTCTACTAATACTCCTGTCTACGTGCAGCTGTGCACACTCTGGTTAACGTGCCCTTACATGTAGTTTATGTCGTCAAAATATCAAAAAGTCGAACGGCTGGAGCCGCTTGTCATTTTGCTTCTTTGCATCAAAATATACATTTTTTCGAAGTTTCCAACTGATAGCAGACTTGTTTGACCATGTGACCACAGCCTCCCTCTTTCATTCATTCAATTCAACCACCTTCTTCCAAAAGTCAGCGTTACAATATTTGTGCATATCCAAAAACTATTCATATCCAAGTCTCTTTATCATGTTTAAAAGTAGGTGTGTTGTCTTTTCTTTTAGGCGTGCACCTCCACATCAGCCTTGCAACTGTTGCTAAATCGGTACAATATATCCACAGCGACACACGGAGCTAACTGTATATAGACAAGGCTGTGTGTCGCAAACTACCATAAAAACCCCAGTTTAGAAACATACTCATAATGCGCTGTATACATGTCCAAAGAATGCTGTTAAAATGCAGCGAATACTGGCATGTCCCACATCTTTATCAGAAAATGTTAAGTTTGGAAAAATACCTAATTTAGAATATCTAAACAGAATATGCTGTTTACATAACCCGTATCAAATCAAGAATATTGTTGTTGTTTTTTCTGAATAATACTGGAATATTAGAGTGCATGTAAATGAAGCCAGTGTTTTTGATTTTCCAAATCTTGTTGGAAAGTTGCTGAATTCTGACCATGAAAGTGTTCACAGTGCTTTAGATGCCATGAGGGATTTGATAGGAAAACCTGCAATGACAGAAAATGTTCCTTAAACACTGACGATTGTGCAACCTTGCAGATGCACTCATTAAAACAGTTTTCTTATTATACTGATCAAAACTGTAATATGGATGTTTTCTTCAAAGCATATTTGCCACGGCATATAAGTAGTGTACAAACATGTTGTTCTAAGGAGACAGGGCTGCAGGTTTTCGCTCCAGTCTGACTCCACCAGGTGATTTCACTGATCAGATGTCCCTCAGGTAGAAGGCAGGAACTAATCAGTGAAATCACCTGCTATGCTCATCGATTGGAAGTAACACCTGCAGGCTGTTAGACCTCCATGGCACATGCATGCCCATACCTGACTTTAAAGTGCCTAGAAAGCCCATTATGACTTCAAGAGGCTGTTTACACGTTGCCGGCTATTTTCATAAACGGACATTTCACCGTCTCCGTTTTCAAAAAGATCTTCGTTTACACTTACCCATGTATATATACACAAGAGCATGCCAAACCTGTAGATGGCAGTGTAACGACAAGCTCAAGCCTTCCATGTATCCATTGTCACCATAGCAAGATAGGTCACACTTTTGACACAGGCGCAAGTTCCGGCGCATATTTCAGTTTACATGCAAACGCGCAACCGGAGTTTTCAAAAATCTCCACTCTGGCCGGAGTTTTTAGAAAGACTCGTTTTCAGAGGAGAAATCTCTGTTTGCGTGTAAACGAAGGGCACAAATGAAGGAAGATGTCTCCGTTTATCAAAATCACCGTGTACGTGTAAACGGCCTCCAAAATTAAAACATGAAGATGGTTTTGCCACTCACCCAGGATACTTTATCAGTTTGAATCAGTGGCATTTCCTGGTGTTTGATCCAAAGCATGAGCATAAAGTGAATCAGCCACAGAGGTCAAACACAAAGGGGAGTTTGTTCTTAGTCTTCTCACAAGTAACTCAGCCAAATATTTTCAACTGTATGTGTTTTGGCTGATGTGAAATTATGTATTATCACAACTTAAACAGAACTGAAAATCCCTGTTTTAAACCTAAACCCTTTTCTAAACATAAATTACATTGCAAATCATTTGTACGAATTTACATACTGAGGATTAAAGCAGCACCGTCAAGATATATTTTCTGAGCAGATGACATTTCAGAGAAACAAGGTTTTCACCCAATAACTGTGACAATGAACACTTAGGAGTTCAGTTATGTTGTTAGATTTCACTTTAACTGTCTCAGTTCTCAACCTTTTGTGAGTCATGACACCCCAGAATAATCAGGTTGATGGTTGCCCCCTCTCCATTATTGCTGGGATATTTCATTTGCAACACCCCAAAGAAAACACATTCAGTCATAAACTGTGCACTTCCTTTGTCACTGTCAAAATCTGCACTATACTATACTATTTGGCATGTGATTATTGTAAGCCCCACAGCTAAGCAGACGGGTATTTGTGCTGTGAAATGCTGAAATGAGTATGGCCTATTAGGAAATGTGTGTGTAAGTGTGGCGCCATGCGTAGTGCCGAAACAGAGGCAAGGGGATCGATAGACTGACAGAGGGAACACGTCACGGTTTCTTAGCCTGCTTGTTTTTTATGTTTGTAAATAGAACTTTCGGACCTAATTCCAATTCCTTCGAATATTGTAGCTTCCACAGACAGAAGGGCAACGACATGGAAGAGAAGGGATGGAGACAGAGAGAGAGAAAGAAACCGGCATACACAGCTGTTGCTACGTGCCTCCCCCTGCTGATTTTGAGTTATTATAATGAATGCACTCATTAATTAATGTAAGTTGTGTTTAGGTTGGTTTAGTTTTAACAGCTAGTACTCAGGTGTTGTCCAGTGTGCACTCAGCACTGATTTTTGATGCGATCTGTGATTTTTTCTCTCTGACCTGCCAGAACAGCACCTTCTCTGTGTACACACACTTTCATTCTCACAATCACACTCAATAAAAGCTATTCCAAGGCAAATGATATCACTGGCACAGGCGATGTGATGGAAAAAACAGAGTTGGAGGACTCTACATCAATAACAGAATCAACATGACTTTGACGTGGTGTTCATGACTTGAGACTTGACTTAGACTTGAGATTGTGACTCGAAAGGACTTCTTTTCAATTAAATATCTGCAATTTTCTAGATATTGAGAAGTTACATTTTGCTTTTGAAACATGATCTGGTGATTGCTGGTGCACTGCATGCAAACATGGCAACCTACTGGGATGCAGAGACCAGGCCAACGGATAAGGCAACTATAATGGAGGGTACTGATCCAAAAGTAATAAAATTTGGATTCAAGGATCATGTTGTCGATGATAGCAGTTAGGAAACAGCGTTATGCAAGGATTGCAGCTCAAAAATCAATGACACGACCACCGCAACATCCAACTTCACCCGTCACCTCAGGACCCACAAAAAAACATATATGTGTCTTTAGGTAACTTATTAGCTTATTGGCTAATCAAATGTTAGCTTCACTCACTTCTCAACTTTTCTTTTTCTCCCTCACACATTGGACAAAGTGGTAGAAGTGTGAAAAGCTTCAGAATGCAACATGTTCGTCTCTGAGTACAGGTGTTTACCATCTGGGAACACCCAGCGTGGCAGCCAAACCCTGTAGTAACTCACAGTACGGGTGTTTACCTGTGTTTGGTGGCTGCCCTTGAGAAAGTGAGAGGCAGGGAGTGGAAGCAATGACAGATGGAGTTGGGAGACAAAGAAACAAACAAGGAAAAGAGGACTATAAGAAATGTGCTGTTATTTAAGCAATATCACATAAGACAGAGTCCTGTTTTACTGAATATTAACATGGCTGTGAGATAACCACGGCCGTGTTGATAATAGGTACAATAGCACGACCTCGAGTGCGATATTGCTTTTACATAACAGTTCCAACAAGCATAAACATAACATAACAGAACAAAATAACAAGCGTTTTAATGATTTATTTGGTCCAAAACAAATAGTTTTGCAGCTGGATCGACTGTTGCCAAGCAACGCACAAACATTGTTGTCTGTGTTTCCATTTATTTTGCAACCAGTGAAATAAGTCACTTTGGTGGCATATGTGTGATGCCACAATGCAGTCTCACTCCGACCTCATCACATATCCACGTTTGGTCCTGGACTTTCCACTTTCAGATACGACATCAGAGGTACCCTGGGTGCTTTGGTTGTTGACGTTGTGTCAGGTTCTGCCTGTTACATGCATTGTTTTCTTTCACAATACACTTCCGTTTTCACAGAAAATTTACCGTTTACATACAGTCCCTTTCAAAATAAAGGCACTAAGTCAATATGACACTGCAAATTGACGTTTGTTTTCCTTCAGCAACGCGTGTGGTTGGGTACAGGAAAAAAGAACAGGGTTTGGCTTTATAATCTTATAGGGACATGATCACCGCTCTCATGGGTGAAAGTTGGTCTTTGTTGGACCCATCCACCACCGCTCTTGCCTTCCCTACTCGGGGTTTTGCTGCCTCTTTGGTTCTTGTCCTGCCGTGTTTCCCCTTGATGCTGCCGAGCACTGTAAAACTATAATGGCGACTGGCCGCGTATCATGCCAACGTTAAAGGACGGCTTTTTTTTGTCAGTGTCCAACATCACAAGTTACTGCCCAAGCACCAGATTTCGACAACTTTGGAGTAAGACCGGGCTGGATGCCAAGGAGATAAGAGCTTTATCAGTATGTTGCCTCGTCTTCTGATGTCATACGAGCATGTCGGGAGACTTTTTTGTGAAATTATGTTCTTCTTTAGGGTGCAAAATTTGCAACGATGACCCTTTATGTAGGCTAGTTAACGGTTAACGTAATTAACAGTTCAGAACGCCTGTAAAGCGGAGTGATACATGTATAGTTAAAAGTCCCAGAGCTGTTATACTGTATATCAGCACTGATAAAATGCTTCCCATCCAATCAAATTGCTTGGTCACAATTAACTGTTTTATAAATTTGCAATAATATAAATTCAACCAGCATATGAAACATTTCTCAAAACTTGTAAATTCCCAACAGATGAAGGTTCAACCAAACATTTTGGCGTTCAAAGCCTGTATCACAGTTATTTGACCATATATCCCTCCTGAGAATTTCTATATCAGATTAAAGGAAAAGGTTTGTTGCATTAAGTCTTATTGAGGGTAAGACCACATTCTTATTGAGTCCACAATTTTTCTTGGCAAGTCCCACCCTACTGTGCTAGGATTGGCTAGTACTCATCATGTCAACAATAAGGCTTAGGGCAAAGAAGTCATGGTTAGGGCTAGTACTAGCCAAACACAGTACAGTAGGGCAGGACGTATAAAGAGAAGTAATGTGATCCCTAATCAATCTCTCCTTCATAACATTACAGAATAGTGTTCTTAGCTCATTTTTGTGAGATCAGACATATACATATAGAGGCATACATACATGGGAACACGTGGGTGGAAAAATGAAACCAAATTACTTGCTACATTATGGTACAACGTATTGTTTAACTTCCGAGCTTGAGTGAAAAGTCACTGTGACAGACGGTAAAATATGCAAATGGTGTGCTATTATGGTCGAACATGTTAAAAACAACATTGTTCATAATGAGCAGAGAAAAAAAAGGTGTTCAGATTGAATGATGGGCAGTTGGCAGCTGTATGTGGCCTCTGTCGCCCACAGTTATGACAGTATAATTGCAGTAAATCTGATGTGGAAAGCTGTCAGCTCGTAAACCTGTTGCCTTAATTAAATCAACTTTGCTTAAAATCAAGGTGTCGAGTCATGGTGGTTGTCATTATTGCTACAAAAGACTAACAGAACCTGTGGGCAGGTTGTGAAATGAAATACTGACAATTAAATTGATGTATGGAAAGTGGTACAATAACCATGACAGCAGTTTTAATAGTATAAAAATGCAGAGAACTATAACATTGGCAATGTGAATGGGAAATTATATTATTTTACAACATATTAATGTAACTTGGGCTGCCCTTTTAGCTGTCTGTGGTCGAACTGGCTCCCACTTTTCACTATTTTTTTCCCAAGTCAGAACTGCATTAGCTCAAAGTGTCTTGGGAGTGTAAATTGCTATTACTACGGGTACTTTGGTGACGATGGTACTCATTTTGTGTAGTAACCTGAACGCTATCTGCCCTAATAATCCAACATTATTTTTGATGATCTGCTACCAAAACTTTCCTACAGATATTCTTTTTTCCAAGGGGAATTTATATGTCTTTTAATGAGGGGTTAATAAAATGGAAGACAGAGGGTACAACTGGAGACTGTGGTCATAAGACAGAGTGAGAGAGAGACACCCAAGTTAATGCAGATGGACGCAAAATTAGTTTACTGAAGAAGAGGAACTGTAGGCAGCATCTGGGAAGGCTACACAGCAGCAATCTACAATAACAGATTTTTTTAGGCCACAGAAATAAGTTGTGAACCCAACACTGACATTAATTACATCTTACTATATCTTATCTTACTATATAATGACGAAAACTCTGTCTGTCTGTGTGTCTGTTCCACGTTTTTGTCCTCACTGACTTGGTCAATCCATGTGAAATTTGGCACAGTGGTAGAGGGTCATGGGAGGATGCGAATGAAGCAATATTACATCAATTGGCCAAAGGGGGGCGCTATAGCAACCGATTGAAATTGCAAACTTTGAATGGGCATATCTCATGCCCCGTATGTCGTAGAGACATGAAACTTTGCACAGAGATGCCTCTCCTCATGAGGAACAAATCTGCCTCAAGAACCCATAACTTCTGGTTCTACAGATTTTCAGCCATTTTGAATTTTTTGAAAAACACTTCCTAGGAAGTTTGAGCGATCTGCATGAAACTAGGTGAACATAATCTAGGGACCAATATCTAAAGTTCCTTCTTGGCAAAAGTTGGAAAACTTACTAAAACTGAGCTTCTATAAGGCAATGAATATTGCGGAGGGCGTGGCTCATCACATAAAGGTGTATAACATCTCAAGGGTTTCACCCATCACCACACAACTTTGTAGGCATATGAGCACACATAATCTGAGGGGACCCCTCCATTATTGACCCCATCAAACAAAATGGGGGCGCTAGAGAGCTCATTTCTTATCTAGGCCTAAAGGCCCTATGGATTTTTACTAAACTTGGTAGATATGTAGAACAGGACGCCTCAAGGTGACTGGAGAAATTTAACTCTAATTGGCAACTGGGTAAAAATGGCTAAAATGCAACAGATCGCTGTGGCTCCCCCTGTGGACCAATGTTGTTGTTTTTTTTCTAATTTTTGGTATGATTAAGTCATGGTATGGTATGCTGTACATAATCACGGAAACTGTCAGTGTGTCATTCTGTCAGTCAGTCATTCTGTCTGTCCCACGTTTTTCTACTCACTGACGTGGTCAAACTATGTGAAACTGCACATAGGCATTGAGGATTGGCATAGGTAGAAGGTGACAAAGCTACCAATGGGTATGGACTAGTTTAAGTTAATATAGAAAACTTGTATCAGCCTGATAATGGCCTGAATCAAGCGACAAAAATTGTTTCTAACTGACTCTGTGTTGACGATACTGAGCAAAGACCAGACAGAAAGACAGCTGTATAACAGTTTTTTACTTTGCTGACATCTACAACATGCTCTGTGATGCTTTGGATGTTATGGTTATTGACATTTGTAGTCCAGGAAGTCTGTCTGTTGCCCTTCTTACTGGATCAGCTTTACACGTCACGCAGGTTGTGCAACAAGGCAAGCTATGATTGGTCAGAGTTCCGTACGTAAAATCTTAGCACTCAATTGTCTTGACTATACTCGCGGGCAAGATGTTGCAAAAAAACAAACAAAAAACATTTTGTTCTATTAAATTTATTTTTGTTTAACAGATTTCCTTTTATGCATTGTGTTTTGATAATCCTGAGACTATGTTGTTTTTAGTTTTGCTATGGTTCCAGGTCTTCCAATGCATAGGGAATGGTAGCTTGTAAAAGTCGACTTTTCTAGTAGCTTAAGCAACAACGTCAGAATTTATCACTATCTGCAAGAACACTGTATGTAGGTAATTAGTGTGTGTGTGTGTGTGTGTGTGTGTGTGTGTGTGTGTGTGTGATGGCCAATGTGCCTACAGGGAGGCTGTGCAGGGCTGATTGGGTTGGTGGCCTGCTCTCTGAGAATCTGCTGTAATGGTGCCAGGATGATTTATACCAGGCTTAAAATGGCTGTTTCTTGAAAACACACACAAGCGCGCGCACACACACACTTTCTCATGGTCTTTCCTATTTTTTTCTCCCCCCTGCTCCATCTTTCCCCTCATCTCAATCTTTCTCCCTCACTCTCCTCTCCCTCTATCTCATCCTGGAAGGGGGAGTGAAGGTGATTTTGGATTTCTGCGATTCTTTCTACTTTCTCCTCTCTGACATTTTAATCTGTTCCTCAGTCACTCACTGACCTTTTTTCCAACCTACCCTTTTTCCTTTCTTTATCCTTTCCCCCTCTCTTCACCTCTTTTCTGTCCCTCACTTTGCTTTTCCTTCCTTCATCAATCCTCTTCTTTCTACTCTTTAAACACACTATGGTTAGTATTTCATTTTTTTTTCTATTAACACCTGTTTCACTCAAGTCGCCTGCCACTCTTACAGTCTCCTTCCTCCCCTCTCCTTTTAGTACCATCCTTTTCCCTCTGTCCATCCCTCTTTCTTTTCTCCCTCTTGGTATTTTATACAATGGCAACTGACATTTCTGGCTGATGCCGTCTTCTTTTCCCTCTTGGCCTTTTTATGCCACCTCTCTGTGACTCTTTTTTTCCTCCTTTCTTTTACATTCTTTTTTTATGGCTTCTTTTTCCGGTCCATCTCAGATTCGTCTTTCTCCATTCCATTTATTCCTCTCTCCCGCTGGACTCATCTCACAGGAGGAAACCTTTGGCTTTCCCTCTGGCTTTTACTTGTTCACATCTCATTTTTTTTCCTTTCTGATTCTGAATGTCCTCGGCTTGTCACTCCCTGTGTACATGTTTCTTTTTCCCCTTCTCCCAAAAGGCTTCTCTGTCCGTCTCCCTTTTTGATATCCTAAAATCTTTTCCTTGTGTCATCCTTATTGTCTTTTATTTGTTTGTATTTCTGTCTTCTTTTCTATCCTTGACTCCATCCACTTACAGACCATTTCCAGGCATCTGTCGGTCGCTAAAAAATGCCAGTGTTGTTCCGGTCCGGTCACTGCTGCACAAATGCATCATTGGGAATGCTCAAATGGAGCGACGCCTGCGAGTTAGCTCAGGCAGTCAACTCGAGCTGCACTGATTCATACACACACATCATACATCACTCTCCATATGTCATCTACAAAACACACCCTCCCAATTTGTCCGTCTGTTTAAGCTGCATAATCTTCCCAGCTCTCCCTTTGCATTGTCTATGCTGCTGCCCTGCATCAGTACTGCTGCCTGCTCTTTCAGGAGACTCGGGAGACTCTCTGGAATCTGGCAATAAAAGAACCATGATGCTGGGACATTCTGTCACTTCACAGCTGTCCAAAACATGTGGTTTGTGCCAGGCGGACATGATTGCCAGTATTTTTTCATTATTGCAAGAAATTCCATTGACTCATTCACAAGTCAAAAATGTGTTTTATCTGAAAGAAACATGCAATATTTACATCTAAGATCATAGAAAACTAGTCAACCAAGTGCAATGATGTCCTCCAAGATAATATTTGCCACTTTGTTTGCAGTAAACAAAGTTTGTTGTTGTTTTTCAATTTCAGTTATATATTGGGGGGGTATTTTGGGCACTGGGGGACACACACATGTACCCCTCAATGTATATGGTGACTACGGCCCTGTCAGCATGCATAATTAGGCTGCAGTTGTCTGGGTGCACAAAGGTGAAGTGGCTGGTCTTGTCATACAAAGTTTGATGGAGTGTCGACTGGACAATATGGAGATATTTGCATCTTGAAAGCCGGACTACAAATGTGGATAGACAGGGAAAAACACACGCAAGCCTAAGACGTGGTAAGATACGATATTCCTCACTATATGAAGTGATCACGTGATATGTGTGGCTTCTCGCTATGATGCACGGTCGCGGAGAAAATCCACAGAGAAGAACAGGTGTGAATTTGGACGCACTATGCGTCGTTTGGGCCCATAGGGTTAATCACTACTCCCCAATATCTCATGTAACCATATCTACAGGGAGCCGTGAGGCCAGACACCAAACTCTATGTTCTTCTGTTGAAATTAACATTAAAAACACTACTTGTCTGACTGTCCTTGTGAACTGAAATATACACTATGGGAAATGTCAAAATTAATTTGAGGACCTTGCTGCTCAATGGTGGGTTGTCTCCTTTGACAACTTGATGATAGAAATAATATAGTCCAGTGCCTCCCTAAAAAGATGAACTAGAGTAAAGCATGAATTATCGCAATTTTTACTGTTGGCTTGTGAGCGTTAGCCTGTTCAAGCTAATGTTCGCTAGTCAGCAGTCTACAGAGGGAAAGAGGGCCATGTGCATTTGTGTGTGCTATGTCTATCTTGTCATAGTCATTCTCCAAAAACTGCAAAATTTACTTGTAATGAAATGAAACCTGTTGTTTCCTGACAGCATCCAGTGTTTTGCATTTGACTGCTGCAATCCATCCTTGCACTGCTTCATTTCTTTTTGGAAGTGATAGACTTTTTGTGCCTCGTCAAAGGTCGAACAACAACCACTGAGCAGCAATGTCCTAAAACTAATTTCACCATTTCACACAGTGTATATTTCAGTTCAGGAGGACTAATGTTCAATGTGTTTTAAAAATCTGTTTTTGTGCAGTAGTGGCTGAACCGGAAGTTTGAGTAACAACAATGTCGTTGGCTAGATGCCTTGAGATGGTCTATAGACGCTTTTCGTCCATCTCTCTTGCGCTGTGTCTCTGCTACATCAAAAGTGTTAGCAGCACCTTTGATGACTATTCTTTTAAACACTGAACACACCAGTGTTCTGTTAGCCTTTTGTAATTTGGTAAGTAGCAAAAATTTAATGGAGAAACTTAAAGAAAACTTGCATGAATTGATAATATTTACACTTTTGACTGATAAAAACTTGTTTGCGATGGACTATACATGTCGAGGAATGACTTTACAGTGTTGCTGCGCTGAAAGATCACAGGCATATTTACACAGTAAACCCTTCCAAATGGTTTCAGCAGGACTGGTGACACAGAATAGATCTTCTCTCTGACTCCTTGTCGAAACACAGCGCTGCGAGGCAACGGCCAAGCAGTCCTTTCTGTCCTCTGCCCTGTGGCACCCACAAAGGCTGTTTCTAGAGCAGGGATACGACTTGTACCAAAGTAGGGCAGTGTTTGTCTGCAGGCAGTGCTGGGAAGAAACAGTGATGGAAAGCAGGGAACAGAAGGGAGGACTAACAGAGCAAATATGGATTTTGTACAGTTGCATTCATTGTTTTGTGTCTTCTTATTTCAATCTGATCTGGTCTCAGTGGCTCCTTGGTTTGAGTTTACCTTTGTTTTCTATGAATCAAACTCCATTTTCACTTCCAAGTTTTCTTTCCAACTCTTGTCTGACACTGAATTAAAAACTATATATATTGGTCAAAGGCTGGTATGTGTATAACATGTTTTTTTTTTTTTCTCTACTGGCATATTTTGACGTCAATGGAAAATGTACAAGGTGAGTTAGGTTTAAATATTGATGTCTTAACTGAGATTCAGTGTTCTTCTCTCTTCTGGTGGACATGACTACATTACATCTCAGTGTGCTACTAAACTATATCTTCCCAGTATGCAGAGACTTGTTCACACAAATCTACTCTGAGAACATGTTGGAAAAATTAAAGTGATCCATATCGTCCAGAGCCCACCTCAGAAGAAATACAACTCACTGAGGCAGAGGCTCAGGCTGCTCTGATACCACCCAGCTATCCCTCTTGGCAGTAACAGCACCACAAACCAGGACAAAGTAAGAGCCGCTGGAAGCTAAACTGGAGCTGACCGTCAATGCTTCATCATTTCCAATGAGTGTAAAGGTGTGGTTGAATTTATGTTGTGATGTCTGGGGACCAAAATTTAATCCAGGACAAGGTCTAACAAAGCTGGAGTTATACTTCTGTGTTGAATCGACGCCATACCCTACACCATAGCCTGATGTGCACTTCCCCAGGAATGTAATTACACGTTACAGAGATGCAGACCTCCTGTCTATTTTTTTGGAAGCTGACCATTTCCCTCAGTGGAAACATTCATTCATTTCGTTTCCTTTAATTTCACAGATACGAAACAATACACTGTGAAGACAATAAAGCCTCCGCAACATAGCATTTTAAGTCTTATGTGTGATTTATCCTGGCTTCAAATGAGTAAAGGAAAACTTCCCTTCGTTGCCAGGCTAATATATACAATGTAAAATGCCATAGGCTTGCGCTAATAACGTTAGCATGTTATATTTGTGTGGAAAACGTGTTTAGTATAAGACAGTTGTTTTGTCAGTGAACCTCATGAGTTGTCATGGAACTGAATTTTGTAATGTTACCTTTGTTAAATGTTGCTGTTGTCCCTGGCTTCATATGAGTAGAGGAAAAGTCCGCTAGCCGTTGTGCTCATTTATACAATGTAAAATGCCACAGGCTTGTGCTAAGCATGTTGTATTTGTGGAGAAAATGTATCCAGCAAAAGACAAGTGCTTTGTCTGGGAATATTGCGAGTTATAGTGAAGCTGATTTGTGTACTTGTGTATGAGTTTGTCGCTATTTAGCAGTGTTTAACATCTGTTTTCAATCAATTAAACTTTACAGCACTTCACAGAAACCCAGCTGTCGACTAGTGTTTTGGGGGTGTAAATGCAGAGTGACACAGACACACCATTGTGCAAGTATAAATGCTCATAATGGCATATGCTCTGTAGAGTTAATGCACAAGTATAAATCTTGCTATTTGCCAACACCATTTTGACGTAGAATTCCGACAACACATGATGTTGCTATTTTGTTGGTTTTAGGTTGTTAAGCGACCACAATTCAACATCTTTAGTGAAAATGTCTGACCTTATCCACTTGTTCTATATGTAGTGAGCGGTTGCAGTGCAAAGGTGTAGTGTATAGCCTTATCCTCTCTTATCCCCTCTCCTATCCCGTTTCTTATCAGCCCCGGAGGGAGAGCAGGGATTAACAAGTCCTGGAGAGAAGAGGGAAAGTGCAGTAGAAGATGAGGGGGGGAACTTTAATACCTTGTAAATTCCACACTCTTATCTGGTTTCTAGCTTTATCAGATCAAGAGTTTGCACACTCTGTATGATTTATTTTGATACCAACTAGGACAAGAGGGAGTGAGGAGAGTGGTAGCAGAGGAGAAGACCTACATCAGTAAAGGATAAAGAACATCTGGGCAGATGGAGAATGAGGGGAGTGGGTTAAAAAGATGATTTAAAAGTTGAGGCAAGGGAGTGTAAAGGAGAAAAGATGGGGGGTGGGGGTGCAGTGTGAAAGACAAAGACAAATCAAGAACTATAGAAACAGAAAATTGCGGGATCGTGGTGATTAAGCTGTTTCTTCACCAGTCTGACGTCAAAATACCCCAGGCTCCCAGGCTGAGACAAAAGCTTTCTTTCTTTTCACTTTCAGGCCTTTAGTCAGGTTAACAATACTCTGATAAAACAACACTAAGCATACAATGGACCCTCATGATGGGTCCAAAAATAAGAGCACTCAAGCTCAAGTACTTCAGTGGCAGTGCTCAGTGGAAGTGAGTCATTTTAAGTTTAGGAAAAGATTACACCTGCGTGTCAACCACAGGCCTGTCATTATGGGCTTTGGTATTTAATTCAAGTCACACTGAAAAAGGAAAGTTATGCCCTGAACATGTTAGATAACTTTCACATTATATCATACAACAATCTCACAAAAATGTGCAAGATCAGCAAAAGTGGTCTGTTGGTGATAAATAGCTATCAGATGGATTGTCATGAGATTTTGTACAGACATTTGGGGATCCCAGAGGGTGGATCCTAGTGACTGTGGCAGTCCTCTGATAGTGATAGTGGACCTTTTCACAGTATCAGTTCCTTCAAATTGATATGTGTAAATGTGTCAAACCTTTTGAAAGATTCAACTTTTGAAGCTATGTTTCCCAAAATGTGGTCTTAGTTCTTCTGTGACACTCCTTTGCATTACCACCCAGCCACCATTTGTATGTGAGTAGTAAATGAGCTGAAAAATGGGCCCTATATGGGATTGTCCAAAGGTTCCATTATGGGCCCTTGCAAAGTGCCCACACGAGTGGTGTTACCCAAGTGGACCTGAGATAAGATGCCCATTTTTGGCCCCAACCCACTTGGTACCCAGGTAGCCCTAGTGGGGCCCACTTGGGTAACTCCACCCATGTGGGCAATTGTCATAGGGCCATTATGGAACCCATGGACAATCCCATATAGGGCCCATTTTTCAGCTCATTTACTGACCACATGGGGTCCACATACAAATGTTGACTGGGCAGCAATCATGTTTAAGTTTACATTTATAAGGATAAAATATTAATTTTAATGCATTCATTCTGCATCCCACTTGTATGTAGTCAGGCTTTGTACTCCCAGTATATTGTTACAGAAATGTCGCTGACCAACAATCTGTTGTTCTTTGAGGTCCAAGTAGCAGACGCCCCAGTTACCTCTGCAGCCTTGACCTGCATTCATGTGGTTCATGTGGTTTATGGCTAACTGGTCTGTTTCCTTTGCTCTTCATTATGGTATAATAAAATAAAACACAATAAAACACATCTTCTTTGTAGCGTCCATGTTGTTTCCACATTACAACTTAAAAATCATGAACACACCTCAGTCAGAATGATCATCCAAGTGAATGCACCATTGTCCTTGGCTGGCAAAGGTCTCAACTCAAGTCCGATTTAGTTGGTTTTCGTTCAGTCACTGTAGCAGGCAGTGTGAGCATACCCTGACCTGGTATATCGGGTACTAAAAAGAATCATGCAAAAAGACTTGTTTGTTCATTTTCACCCATCACTATCCTCTGACTTTTTGTCTAGTTGGTCAAATGTTTTGCTTCTCCTGTGAAATATCTTAACATCTACCAAACTGATTGCTACATGAATTTGTACAGACATGCATGGTTCCCAGAGGATAAATTCTAATGGCTTTGGTCCACCCCTGACTTCTTCCTCATTAATCTTTGTTCTGTCTGTCTATCTGGCATTAACACCATAATCAGACTACAACTTTTATTTGTTTTTTTTTCCCTCTATGTGACCATGTCAGGTTGAAAAACATACAATAAAAGTGTAATGACAAACTAAATAAGAATATGGGGTCTATATGGGTGTGCATTAACCAAATATAGTGACCAAATTATTATGGAAATGTGTTGTGTGAAGTTACAACCTGCTCTCAGCAGGTAAGCAGTGGACAAACTCATTACCTGGCACCCAGACTGCAGTGTCCTGCTGAATTGAAATTGCCACTCCCTCTCCTGTGCCTCACTGCCTACCGCAGTGCAAAAGAAGTAACTGAAATATCAAACTGACACAGTCAAGGTAATAAACTCAGTGCACCCCAGGAGAATACTAATTTGTCGGTGTGACACAGCGTTCCATGCCCTACATTAACCCTTCATCTCTGCAATCATCAAGTCATAATTTCAAATTTCCCCAGTACTTTGGTTTGGCCGAATACCTGCTAAACTACTGACATTTCAATCAGTAACAGCTTGACTTTGTGTTTGGTGCTATTGGAAAATGTTTGCACTAAGTTAGTGAACATGGTAAACATTATAACTGCTAAACATGAGCAGATTAGCACTGTCATTGTTGGAAATTTAGCATGCAATTTAGCACAATACACAACTGAGCCTAAGTAAAGCCTCAAGGGGCTGCCTGCTAGCAGCAGTTCAAATGAATGACGTCACAGTGATGTTTGCCAGCTGATCTCTGGGTACACTAAAGAGCAACAGATTGTTTCATTCAGAAATCCAAATTAAGACAGCATTTTCCTTTTTGTGTGTGATGATTTTTTAAAGATGGAGAAAGACCGAGATCCACAAACTGACCGTTATCATATTCTATTCACCCAGGGATAGCTGACTGAGTTGGCAGCTGCCCACTACACCCACGGCATCTACTGTTGGACACTAAACAGCCTTCGCTATGAGTGTTAAGATCACTTGGTTAACGAAAGGTCAAATAAAAAATGGAACATTTTGCCGATTATCCCACACACATATTCTCAGTCTGTGGACTTGAGCAGTCATCCAGTCATGAATAGACTTTTCAAACTTTCGACTACGACCCTGAATTTCATACTTTTTACAGAAAATGATATGAATATCTACTGTATGAAATGCAAACCCTGGATAGATGTGAGGTGTAAACGAATATGTTTAGAATCCTACAAATCAACATGGAGAATAAAATCTTTGTCTCTCCTCCTGTCAAAACAAACTAATTACCACCAGTACAGAAAATACATTGGCTTTTTGCTAGCAAGACATGAATGTGTCTATGTGAATGCATCCATTCAGTAGATCACATAGCCATTGACTGCTGTTGACTAAAGTTATACACATTATAGTGGGTTTTTTTTCAGAACAGCTGTGTGATGAAGATAATGAAAAAGAGAAGTGGAAATGAATAAATGTTGGCTTTGTAATTGTTCGAGTAAGATAGGAATGAAAGGACACGTTCAGACAAAAGATGGCAGGTGATGGTGAGGTTTGAATAGAACTGAAAAGCAATGTACCAAACAGGTAGACTGACTCATATTATATTCTCACAAAGAGCACATGCAAATGATGAAATATGTTGGCTGACTCTAAAGTTTCTTTTGTCTTTTTGTGCCACTCTTTCACACATTAAGAAATGTACTGTTAAAACTATAAAGTGTCTGGATGTGAAGGCATATTTTCTCTGCTTTTATTATGTGTTTCATTGTGCTTAAATGTTTCATGAAAGGAGTATTTTTTTCTTATTTTTTCTGTCTGCAAATGTCTACATCCCACATATTTTTTGTACGTAACGGGTTGGGATATTTAGTGTAGCACTTAACTGTTCTTCCTCTTGTTAATCCTATCAGAAGTTTCTGGTGTCTGCTGATGAGAAGGTATCCACCTGTGCTCCTTTAATCTTTGGGATGCCTCAGGGGTCACTTCTTGGAGCCATTTTATTTTTTATCTCATATGCTCCTATTAATCTGTCAGTTTGATTGTGTTTTTTTTATCATTGCTATGCAGATGATACACAACTCTACCTACGCATTAATCCCAGTGACCTCTCAATTTTAACTACTTTGCTCAAGTGGCTGGCTGAGATTATTACATGGATGTCTAAACATTTTCTTAAATTAAATCAGAGTAAACTGAAGTTCTGTTATTTTTGCCCCAGATCAGGTCTCTAAAAACAGCTTTTCACTTTGGGTCATTGGCCAATAATAGACAATCTTATTCCTGCCAAGATGCTATTACTCAGTCACAGTTAGTCCAAAACTCTGCAGCAAGACTACTGAAGAAGACCTCATATTGCCCCCACATTACTCAGTTCTGATGTCACTGCATTGGCTTAATTTAGAATTCAATTCAAGATCCTTCTCCTCACACATAAGGCTTTAAATAATCTTGCTCCAGATTAAATTAGTGAACTACTAATACCATATACCCCTGCTAAGACCCTTGGGTCCTCTGAGCAGGGCTTGCTAGTTGTACCTTGCTCAAGACTGAAAACATGAAGGGACTCTGCATTTGCTTTCCTGGAGTCACAGCTGAGGACCAAGCTTTTTTCTTACTGATTAATGCCTGAATCAGGTGCTCTTATTTGAGCTGTGATGCTATTTCTTTTAATGTTATTTTCTGTTGTAATGTTTGTGTTGTACTTTTTTTCAACCTCTTTCCTGTTGTACAGTATTTTGTAACCCATAGGGAAAAAAATGTACTAACCTGTTGGCCTAAATCATAACTTTGAATTGAAAAGCTCTTTTCTGGCTTTTGCAGTTGATGTCCCTGTCAACAGGTAACACCACAGAGGCCTGTCGCCTCTAGGTGTCAACACTGGCTGCAATATGAATGTCAAAACCCTGGTGCGAAGAGTGTGAAGTGCATACTTGGTATAATCTGTGGCAAAGATTCATCCCAACCACCTGACTCAGCAAGCCTTAAGCCATATTTACACTGAGCAAGTCTTACACATATAATTGATGAATCAATCCTGGTCTCTGGTTATCAGCATTATTGGAATTTGAAAAGTAATTTCAGTCATCTAGACACAGGGTCAGGATTTTACATTACATTCATATTTATAGGCATACACAGGAGGCACATCCCCCTCAGTACATGCATTTGTCCTCTCCAACCAAAACATGAAAGTAGTAGGAAAAAATATTATTTCTGAAGAACCACTAGAACAGACTCAGCAATACCGCTGGTAAAGTAGGTGGCAACATGCAACCTCAAAAACAATGGTTGCATGCTGCCATAAAATGGAAAGAAGTCGAAGTAAAGGTTCAACAGATACTGCAGAGAGAGCTGGCTGCTGTTGCAGGAAGAGTCTTGTGGGAGGACTGGAGTAAACCTGGCAGATGCTGCTCTAATACAGCCGCTAACCCAAACCTAGTGAAGGAATAAGATAAACCAAAAGGCGAAATTCTAGTCTTTTAACTGGAGTATTAGGGCTACTATGACAAAAAATAATAATCTGAGATTTTGAGAACTGAGTATTAATAATATGAGAAAAAAGTTGCAATATTCAGAGTTAAAAGTCATATTTTGACAATTCAGTTGTATTTTTTTTTTTTTTTTTTTTTGAGAAAAAAGTTGCAGTTTTTCCAGAAAAAAAAAATCATAACAGATCTTTGACTTGTAACATTTGGGCTGCACTGTGGTCCTTGGATTTCGTGCTTTCCTTTACATCCATGAACGTATACTGAAGACATTTCCACCACAAATATGCGCATGGAAATTGTAGGACACGAAAGGTCTGACATTCATATTCTCTGGGGAAGGAGTCCAATATCCGCACCTAATATGTGTCGCCCGCCCCGGTACTGAAATGGACCCTATGCCTTTCTGGGTGTTTTTGCATAGTCCCTTTTAAACAAGCTGAACTCAGTCCTCTTAATGTATACCAAAAATTGAACCACCAGAAAAAGTTCCCAATTTTTTTTGTGTTCACATTGTTGGTTCATTTGAAAGGGGACTTATGAAGCCCCCTCACTTTCAGATGAACTTAATATAAGAAAAACCTTAGTGTTTCTGTGCTATAGACTGTTGCTGTTTCTACATTCCACACCTGGAGACGTGCAGTTTTGTCCATGGAAGCGTGGACAAAACTACTCCTCAGCCTGCCTCCTTGCAAGCGCTACAGGCCGACATGGTTTGGTCTGTTTTTACAGACCAATGCAATAGCATGTGATCTAGAGGGCTAAATACAATGGCGAAGAGCAAAGCGAACCTGGTGTGCTTTGTGTTCGCAAGGCATAGGTTAAGCGAACTGCAATGCAGACTTGAAGCCAATTAAACTCAGACCACCTCCCGAGATGGTCTGAGTACGGTTCGCTTCAGAGGGGTCTGAGTTCTGTTGGAGTGTTCACATATGCCAAAAAAAATGCAGAGTCACCTCTCGAAGTCTGTTTAGAGAGCTGAAAAGGACCAAGTTTGAAAACACCTTTAGAGAATTATTAGCCTGGGTCTAGTTACACTTAAAGGTGTATACCACGTTAGCCAAGCATCACTTGCATTCACACATTCCTTTCTGATACGTTCACTCCTCTTTCATATTTCTCGTTCCCTCCTGTATTCTTTGGCTGCTGCTGCGATGTTTTCCTAGTGTTCAACGTTTCACCTTGAGTCAGCAGCTCAGTGTTTTGATAGTCCCACCTTCATCCCTCTCAGTTAGATGTTCAAGCCCCTCTGTCTCAACACTTCTTACCCAGCACTCATCACTCACCTGGAGAAGCTGACTACTTTGAAAGCATCAAGCCTGAGGCGAAGGTGACTGGCAGGCATAAAGCCAAACTAGGGCTTCAGGAAGACAGAGGTAAACTGAACCAATCTATTAATAAAATCCCAGTGCTTGGTTTGTAAAGAGATCCTCTGTGCTTCCTGTACACAGGTTAGGGTTTCGGTCTTGCTTTTGCTTGTTAGAGGGATTTCAAACACTTTTAAACAGACCTAAAAGAAATTCGTTGGAAAGTAAGGCCATGGGGGTAATTTTGATGTGGGTATGGATTGAGACGCAATTCCAGGAATTTTAATCTTATGAAGATATTAATACTTTGATACTTCTGCTGCTAACATACAGCATCAAATATATTGCTGGAGACTGTTTGTCCTACTCCATATTATACAATCAAAATCATGTCAAATACCAGTCTGCTATAAATAACTGACCTGAATCATACTAACCCACGCCATGCTAACGATCAGAGTTGAACTCCTGCAGCTCAGAAAGCGATCGGCTCCGGATGCATCTCGTTAGCGCGGCCCACCAGAGGCCTGTGCTACTTCAAACACCTCCATGCGGCTGCTGCTACTGCTGAGCCTGCTGCCTGCTGCTGGCTATAAATAGAAACCAATCTGCAACCCCACCTAATGAGCACAATCCACTTCAGACCTAACTGTCAACAACCAGCCAGTGTGTGTGTGTGTATGTGTGTGTGTGTGTGTGTGTGTGTGTGTGTGTGTAAAGATACAGCTGACCATGCTGTTTTGATCATGGGTCTGCTGCAAATCACTGCTCTGCCAAGGGGTAGGTGTGTGTGTGTGTGTGTGTGTGTGTGTGTGTGTGTGTGTGTGTGCGTGCATAAGGTTCTTACTATCTTTGTTGCTATATATAGACGCAGCAAATTTCCGAGTTGCCTTGGCAAGAAGACGGCAACATGACGTGCAAATTGCCCTCTTTTTTTATGTCTCTCTCGCTCCATCTTTACTCTCGCTTCTTTCTTCTCTCTCCTCTGTTTCAAGTCTCTTCTTTGTCAGACCCCCTCTCCTTAACTTGCTCACCTGCTGACCTGTCTTACCTCTAAAGTAGGAGTGTGTGTATGTGTATTTCTGTGCGTGTATTTACGTGTGTGTGCAGTGTAGTCAGTAGCCTACTTGCAGTTTTTTTATGCACGTTTGTTTGCTTTGATATGGAAATGTATTGTGCGTTTACTTGCAATGTTGTAAGTATTATACCTTACTACACTGTAATATATTGATGTTAATCAATAAATAATAAAATTAATAAAAATCACTATTATTGTGACGTTAAATGTTGAGTGTTGAGACTTAAAGCCGCAGTTGGTAAAGTCTGAGACCCCCACGCAGATACAGTTGGATGGGACCACACCAAGCACCACGCACCAGCTGGACCAACTTTTCAAGTTTAAAGCCGAACAGCCAACTAAAATATGTCTCTAAAAACATCTGAGGTAAGAAATAGGCAATGCAGTAACAGAATCTTGATTCATACTTGACAACAACAAACATCGACTTTTACCCGAGAGAGCGGTGTTCGCATCCCATAAAGCCAAACCCTGTTCTTTTTTCCTAACCCTAACCATGTGTTTTGTTGTTGAAGGAAAAAAAAACATCAATTCACGGTAGGGCCGTAACGGTACATGTATTTGTGTCGAACCGTTCGGTACGCGACTTTCCGTTTGGCACGACCCTGTACCGAATTATTGGGCGCAGGATATTATTTTATTTTATTTTGTTTTATTTTAATTCCGTTTTTGCGAGCCAAACCATTTAAAATATCTAGTTCCTCGACGGACATAATTGAGTGACAGACCGAGTCCCATAAATCTCCGCTTTCACTTTGTGCAGCGAATTCTCACATTTTGACAACATGGCAAGTGAGCCTGACGAACCTGAAGACCCAACCGCAAACCTTAAGTCCTCCGTTTGGGAACACTTTAGTTTCAGGGTAAAATACGAAGATGGAAATAAACAAGTGGACAAGACAAAAGCAGTGTGCCGACACTGCAGAACAGCGGTCGGGTATGTACTTGGAAACACGTCTAACATGCTAACGCATCTAAAGCCACACCACCCAAGTTTGAACGTTAACCGGCACGACTAGAAAAAGCAATCTGGTGCAAACTACGATATCGTCGTCGTTTAAAAAGAAAGAGCGTTTCCCTGACCATCGCACTAAAGAAATAACCAACGCCACTGGAGTTGAGTAAAATTGTTTAAGCTGCACTTTAGATATAAGCATGTTTTGTTTACTGCACTTTAACAAAGTGGGAAAGCTAAGTAAGTTCCTAGTAAAACTGAATCTGAGCAGGCTTTAAAGCTGACCAGCTGCACTATACTTTTTATTTTAATTGAGTAAAACTGTTAAAGCAGAAATTTATATTTATATTTTTCATTCAAAAAATGTGTTAAAAAAACAGCAGGATTTTTTTTTTTTCATTTTTATATTTCTATTTTCATTCAAACTGTGAAAAAGCAGGATTTTATATATATATTTGTTTCATTCAAAAATTGTGTAAAAAGAGTTAACTGCTGTGGTGGTATGTTTTAATAAGGTTACCAATAAGTAAAAGATATTTAATAGTTGTCTATTTTTTTTCATTACTGTACCGAAAAAAACCAAACCGTGACTTGTGTACGGAGGTACGTACCGAACCGAGATTTTTGCGTACCGTTACACCCCTAATTCACAGTGTTGTACCCACGTAGTGCGTTTATTTTGAAAGAGACTGTATGTAAATGTAAAATTTCTGGTAAAAACAGAGTGTATCTTGTGAAAACACAATGCATGTAACAGAACTTGACATGGTGTCCCAGAACATCAACAACCAACACATCCAGGGTACCTTGCACGCTGTATGTGGACGTGGAAGGTCCATGACCAAGCTTGTCAATATGTGACGAGGTCAGGGTGAGAATGTGTTTGCATTAGGGGTCGTAAAAATGCTGTGTCGGATCGGACGCTGGGCACTACGTTTGTGCCTTTTTCAGCCAGCTTTCAGGAGCGCGGCAGCAGGTTGATTCTGAAGTTGCTAAGCAACCTTAACAAAGCACCGTATCATAGCCTGTTTACCTGAAATCTTGAGTGCAGAGCTGATCTTCTTCCAGGCACTTTTTATAAGCGTGTGGGCCTATCATCAGTGGGATAGATGTAAAGCTCTGGCAGCTCTGCACTATGATCAACTTCTGCTCCATATTTCTCACAGACCAATATTTATGGAAGAAGGGAAAGATATCTGTCAGCTGATATGTTGTTCCTCGTCACATGTCATGCGGTGAGCGCTGCTGCGTTCCAAAGTCTAACTCGGTTTATGTCAGGGTGCCGCCTCCCCACCCTGAAATGGAAACGTGTGCACGCTGCTTTAGCGTTGCTCTAGCATTTGAGCATGCTAGTTGCGCATTATTTGAGGCCACAAAAAAACGTGCCATGTGAGACTCATCGGCTGTGTTAGGTACTCTTTAACTCTGATTGGTTGTTGCTAACCAAGCTGGGGTTTTATCCTAACAAGTGCCATTAGTGGTAGTGGGAGGGGAGAAGGACATGTGTTTATGTGTCTCATGTACTTCTTTCACAATATAGAGACAGTTCCAGCAAATATGACATTTAATTAGGGTTCCTATATGATAACTTGTTAACATACTTCTTAACATAGAAAAAGAACGTTGTATGATGGATTTTTTTTTCTGCTAAAAATAAAATTAATTATGATCAAGGTAAAATTACATGCTGAAGATTTCTTTTTTCCCTGCTATAAATAAAGTTCATTATCACGAAGGTTCGTATTGAGTGCACTTCATATCCCCATGTTCTCATTTTGAAACAACATGTTCCTCACGTCTTCATACTTACAGTAATATGACAATGGCTATAACTTAACAATATAAGGTTTTTTAATCGGTTGAAGAGATGTGGGATAACTAATAGTAGAAGATAATAACTAGTCAGTTCTAATATCTCATATACTGTACACATTTTTATACATTAAATACACTGACAGTTTAGTTACAGTCTCCCATCTTCTATAAGCCACCTTTTCTCAAACACATCTTCCCTAGTCCTTATTTTGTGAGTCACTTTCTCCATGAATTTTACTTCTTGAATCACATTTTTCAATTTTATTAAATCTGGGTGGGTCAGTTTTTTTCCACCCTTTGGTTATCTGTTTCAGTGCTGTGGTTCTCAAGATTCTGAATAGGTATTTTTCAGCCTGACTAAGAGTAGCTGGAGGTTTTCCCAAAATGTTATACTCCATCCATCAATGTAAACACTTTTAACCAATATGTATTTAATACTTTACACAGGTAGAAAATATGTAAATAGTTAGCACTATCTTCTCCACAGTTCCTCCAGCATTGAGAGCTTGTTCTCGTATATTTTGAGATATTATTTCATATTCCCTGAACATGTGCCAGAATCTTAAAAGTCCCTTTTCTGCCTACATCTCTCCTTTTTAGTTGCACTTTTTATTAGCCTTTCCCAAATAGCATTCTGTTGTTTTTAACACACAAATTGAACCAGGCAGGATGCTATCTGTTTATAGTGTTGCCCCTTCATTTTGTTTTTGTACAATCTCTTCATTACATCCTGAATGGATAATGCAATCCAAACACAGTTAGCTGTAAAGGCTACCAGATATTGAATTTTCCATGCAGTCTTTCTGAATTACGGATCAGCAGTGTTCATGGCACAAATATAGTACTACATATTTATTACGCTGTGTGCACAAGGAGGGAAAATTGATTAAATAATCCACTGCTTCTCCCAAAAAATGCCCAGATCCTTAGGTAAATCTATTTCTCTGGAGGCTGGTGGATGTCGATGGTGAAGTGAAATTTCCTGGATCTCGAATACAGTTATGTATAGCTGTGATAATATCAACAGACGTGGTGGCGGGTACACAAACAACCCACACACTCATCATTCGGCCACAGTTTCTCTCTTTTAACAAGTCTATAAAGATGAATAAGAAGGCTGTAAAAATATAGGGCAATGGCTGAGTTCATTGAGTTCAATCAATGAGTTCTGCATTGCAACTTTTAAAAAAGATCCAAAACTTTGGACAGAATTCTGAACTAGGTCAGTCAACTCACTATTTTTAGGCAGCGGCAAAACTTGTGCTTTAAGGTGAAGTGGTTTGAGAGGAGAAATGACCCGAGGTGGGTCTTTCTTGTGTGTTTGATAAAAAGGTGTTCTGGATCATTCCTCATTACTTGTCCTAAAGTGGCTTTAACGGAGCACACATCCCCCAACACATGAGTGCAGAAGGACATCTTTTATCAGCTGGAATGGCTTAAAAGAGTCTACAGTGTACTGAAGTCTGTATTTGCCTCAGGCGTCTTCTTGGTGTTCTTTCTGACACATCCAGTCTAAAGTAAGTTCAGTTCTGCTCATCGCTTCTATTTTGGTGACATCTGATCAGCCATAACTTGCTGATGGTTGAAAGCCCTCTGTCTTCCTCTCTCTATCCTTTTCGGTGTTGGTTTTGTCTTCAACCTACACTAACTAGAGCAACCATGGCTCAGTAACTGCAGATCAATGGTGCTGAGCTGCCTATTGGGAGCGACACACTGGGGGCCGATCCACACGTCAGTCGCACCAGGGAATATGACACAACAGAGGGCCTTTCAGACCAGGTGACAAATCCTGTCATCTCTTCAAGGGGAAAAGGAATTACAGAGATCAATGTAAAAAGAGACTCGCTCTGAAATGCTATTATTGACAGGGCAGGGGGGTCATTATGCCTCATTTGCATTTCTGTTTTTGACATTTAAAGTGGTAATCTGTGAGATTCTGGCTTCTTTCATTTCGGCAACATGGTATTAACTCCCAAAAGATCACGTGTCAATCAAATACTGAGACCAGTATGGCCTTTGTCCTTTTCTTTCTTTCTTTCTTTCTTTCTTTCTTTCTTTCTTGGATTTGTCTGTTAAGCTTTAGCAATTAAGTTAACTGCCTGGTTATTCTTTTCTGTTGGCTGTGCTGTTACAATGCAGATGGGTTGGTCAGTTGGTCAACCACTTGGATCCAGAGTGAAATATCTCAACAATTATTGGATAAATTGCCATGAAATCTGGAGCACATATCCATGGTCCCTGTTGGATAATGCTTAATGACTTGGCTGCTCCCCTGACTTTCCCTCCAGCAATACAATCAGCTTGACATTTTTGGTACAGAGACAAATGCTTCAACAGCCATTGGATGCATTGGTATGGACATTCATGTTCTTCACAGTATAAACTGCAATACTTTGGTGATGAGTTTCCATCTACCTCTATCCTCAAATCAAATGTTCAATTTGTCCAACACTTTGGTTTATGTCCAAATACCTGCAAAAATAGAAACATCCCCGTCAGACTCAACTGCACTTTGTGTTTGGTGCTAATTAGCAAATGTTGTCATGAATGCGTGCTAACAGACCAAAGTAAGATGGTGATAATAGTAGCATTATATGTGCTTAGCATTAGCATATTAGCATGCTGATGTTTTTCTATTTTTAAAGATGGATTTCAAATAAAAATAAATATATAGCAAAATGTATTTATATAAAACTATTGTAAATATAAATCAAACTTATAAACCCCATGCTAGCACAGGGAGAACATGCAAACTCCACACAGAGTTTAAGCCGTGTTTGAACCTGGAACTCTTTTGCTGCACCACTACGCTGCCCTCTATCTGGACGTATATTAGTGCAACCTATAGGTTTTCCTCACCCATGTCTGTGTTGCTCTTCCTCTGAGTTTGTCATCCTGGGAAGATTATCTTATTATTTGGTTCATGCTTTTGGGAACTTAAAGCTGAGGCAGTTTTACTTTTGGCAGCATCTGGCAAAATCCCATAATAAACTTTATGTTTATTGTTATTCAAATGAACTGAGACTTCATGCTCACTCTGTTTTCAATCTTCAGAAAATCCAGCCCTTGAAGTGAGACTTTGGCCAATCCCAGGCCTTTCCAGAGACAGGGTGTTTCTATTGACTGTTCTAGAAATGCAGATGTGCCTACATGTCCCTTCAGGTGGTGAAAGCCTGTTTCAGTGATGGAGACTCCTGCAGAGAAAGTAACTATTCCAGCATTGTCAACAACTGCCTACACTGCAACGCATCCCAAAAAAGAAAGACAGATTTATCTAAAAGAGAATCTGAGAACAAATGACAGACAACCTCAGGAAAACAGTGGGCAGCAGCTGTGCAGACAAACCCTCAGTCAGCAGCCACAGCAACCCAAATCCAGCCAGGGCAAACCCCAGCTACAGAGTGGGTTGGACAGTCCCCATTGCCCACCGTATCTGCAAACTTTCTGTTGCTGCTGTTGCACAGGTGAGACCTGGCACTGCTGCTGACCAACAGCCAACTGTGACAACTGAAGATGGTGGATTTGTGCCGGCTGAATTAGAGCTGCTACAGTCACTTAGCTCCTGAGCTGCTGCCTGCTCTCCTCCTGTTGAAGCAGTTCATAGCAGCGGGGAGCAAGGCGGGGGAATCGTAAGGCGCTTGCTAGCTAATCTGTGTCTTATTAATGGTCTGATAAACAGAGAAAGCATTAGAGGCAAGGAGGGGCTGAGTGAAGTAAAAGACAATGGAATATGATTAGATATATTAATGTATGGGAAACTCTGGGTTACTGTATAAAGCCTGTGCATATGCCTGGGATCATGCAGAGGGAGGGGCTTAGGACAGATGGGAGCAGGAGGAGGGTGTATTTTCAAACTCTGGCATTTCTGTTTTCCTTTTCCAGATTTCTGCACACCCAAGCTTAAATTTCTTTCTGGAATTTCAATCAGTTTGTCCTAATGATTGCTGGCAGGTAAACAAAATCAGACGCATACATATGCGAAATGAGATCCTGTAATTGGAATTATTGTCCAACATTTCAGCATTTTTTTTTTACCTGACTGTAAGGTGCAAATATTTTTGATAGAAATGCTATCTTTATTTCAGTAAACTCAAAGGTCCTCCAGTGCTTATCTAGTAATGAAAGAGCGCAAACTTAATTCTGCCTTGTTTACAGTGGAGACACTGTGACTACACAACCACCTGCAGGTTGCACAGGGGCAGAGATTTGCTCTTTCATAGCACTGAGTAAGCCGTGGCGTCAGTGAAGCATGCAGATTCTGTGACATTTCCAAGACATGGTCAGTTATTTGGGCATTGATTCAGGAGGGGATTTTCATCCTGCTGAAAAACAAAACTTGCATGTCCCCCAACACGAGATATTCAGAAATACAAGCAGGACATTCGCAAAACATCCAACACAAAAGCATGTGAAATACAAACGCAGTAATGAAGGCATGTCATTAAAATTAGCTTCATATGAAAAAGGCTGAATGCTATAGCCTCAAGTACTAACTCTCATAGGCACATTATTAATCTTATCGAACAGACTGCAGGATCAGCACCCCCACAGCAGCAGGTCTCCTGTGTGTTTTGGTCAAGGACGCACTGACTAAGATGGACGCTCTGGCTGTAGTGAGAGCTGACCTGATGATCTCCAAGTGTGCGGGCCGGTCACTTTACCCACCTGAATAAACTTCTTTCTGTATCAGTCAGTGTGCATCGTGGCAACACTCTGAAGACAAAACCCCTATAGATGTTACACAATGTCCCTTATGGTGGACAAACTATAGTGTGCGTCTGTGTAAAGCAGGTGTGAGTCATTTTCATTCATCAGGCTGAGCCTCTGTAGAGCACAAAACAATGGGAATAATTACCTTGAGTTTGATGTCCTCAGATCGTCTGCCAGTCGTCAGCGATGAAAGACTGCAATAAACAGAAAAGCAAAAAAAGAACAAGTTGAATCAACCATCAGTGCCATCATGGAAGAAGGGGCAGGTCCCTGCCTGACACAGAACGGTGAGTGGAGGATAATTAGAAAAGAGAGTCCCTGATTGGTGCATTTGTCTACATCAAAGACAGCTAAGTAGGATATGAGGCAGCTGGGCAGGCTTTACATGGAGCCACAAAGCAGCAAGACACAACCATAGAGATATTGCATGGAAATATAACTCGGCTGTAAAGATTTTCTACAAACAGGCAGCTCATATAAACCACCAGCTTAAAAGTACCCTGTGACATTTAGCAAAATAGCCTGATGTTGATCATTATCAGGAACATGTCAGTTCAAGCTGAAAGAAGTTGAGGGGGTGGCGGTAGCTGAGTGGTTAGAAAAATCAGCCCATGACGTGAAGAGCATTGGTTGGACTCCATGGCATGCTGGGAAACTCTGGGAAAGGAGAGTGAATGTGTAATTCGGAGTGTTACTTTCCTAAACAAGCACCATCGGACTGCTCAGCGTGAGACTGCAGCAGCAATGAGCTGCTGCCCAGTATGAATCAATGTAATGGGATCAGTGTGACACAGAGCATGAGGGCAAAAAAAGGCTGAATACACTTCACTTGTCCTCTTTTACTGTATATTCTTTGGAATAAGGAAGGCTGATGAGGTTAAAATGTTTCTTAAAAGTATATAATTAGTCTTAGGTTGGATTTGGCTGTTAGATATGTTAGCTGTGAGTGCTGCAAAAAAGTGTTGTGACAACTGTCCATGGTGCTGACTCTAAAGCTAATCAGGGACTGGTTTCTGCATTTAAGTCCCAGTCACAGAAATTAAGCATCAAATAAGCAAACAGAGCAAACTAAAGGGGAGAGCAAACAGAACCATATCTTGAGGTAGAATATGTCTTTTTACATTTCACCAACACTTGTCAACTTTAACAAGAAAAGCCAAAAAAATCAGAGAGCTAGAATTACTGATTTGTGTTTCTGTTTCCAGTTATAGTTACAGTTTAAATACATGTCCGTCCAGACTCATGTTGACAATACTTCAAATATGAGTGTGCTGCAAAGAAGCTACATATTCTAAAACATGAAAACGTCCAGAAAAGTGAAAAGTATTTTTGCAGAACATTATGTGACAGTGAAGTTAACCTTTGACCTTTAGGATATAACGTCATCATTTCATCATTTCATCCTATGAGACATTTGTGTGTACTTTTGTAATAATTAGCGATGAATTCTTGACTTATGGCCAAAAAGCATTCTGTGAGGTCACAGTGACCTTGACCTTTGATCGGCAAAATCTAATCATCCTTAAGTCAAGGCAGACACTTGAGCCAAATTTCAGGAAATTCCATCAGGGCCATGAGATATTGCATTGACAAGAATGAGTCGAGGTCACAGTGACCTTGATCTTTGACCTTCAAAATCTAATTATTTCATCCTTGAGTCTAAGTGGATGTTTGTGCCAAATTTGAGGAAATCCTCTCAATGAGTTCTTGAGATATCATGTCCACAAGAATAGGATGAACTCAAGGTCACAGAGACCTTGACCTTTGACCACCAAAAATGAAAGCATATGCACTCTCAGTTAAAGAATATTAAGTGAAAGCAGCTGAAACTGTAATTTGACAGGTAAGCGCTGAGAGCAGTTGAATTACATTTGAAGAGTAAGAGTCATATAACAAAATCAAGTGTTACAATAACATGTAGTAGCAGAAATAAATTCAAGTGTCAGAGCGTGAGTTAATCCTGCAGGTCTGAACTTCCCCTGCAATACATGAAAACAGCTATATCATCCCCTGAATGCAAACTTTACTTTTATAAAGACTACCTGCTTGCTGCAACTCTGCAGAATGTGCATGAGATTACAGCATCATTAGATGTTGTTTGCTGAAAATTAAGATGATCCCAGCAAAGATTGGTGCAGTCTTTATGTAGCATTCAACCCATTCATCTTCATTCATCTCAGTTAATCTGTAGGATTACTAAGAAGAAAAATAAAAATTGTTGCTTTCTGTGAATTAAGTTTTCCATTGTTCACTTGTGTCCCCATCATAAAAACATCACTTGAGCCATAAGTGACATACCTGTATGCATCAGATTACCCCAAAACCCAAATTTAACAAACTCAAATTCTTTACTTGTGTCAAGGAAGGATATCTGATAAACCAATCCAAAATAAGTGCCGATCTTATCAATGCGGAAGTGACAAAAACTGCAGTTCCTCTAATGGCCACTTGAGGCTGGCTTCAAAAGTGAGTCCAGTAGACCCCCTTGTTAAAATGCCCAACAGCAATAATAAACATGTTTACAGCCTGGTACAAAGAATGGTTTTGGTCTCAATAGCTAATTTGACAACTGTACAGTGGCTGAATTTTTATTTAACTCACTAGTTTAAATGTTATCAAGGCTTACAGTTTTGCATTATTAAGGGCATGGCCGTTTTGAGTGACAAGCAGTTGCTGTCCGTTGAGAAGTTGCTACCAGGGCGACAACGTCAGGTAAGCTAATTAAACAATGGTGTAACCCAACAGTCACAGAGGTGTCGCCTTAAGAAAAGATATGTTCAGTATTTGGTTGTACTAAGAAACCCTTGAATGTTCAGTTTTGAAATATGGTTTTAAGCCTGTTTTTTGCTCACAAATATTTGCATTGGTTACCTCTGATCGTGTCCAAATATGATCACCTTTAGCTTTAAAAATCCAATGTCTTCTAAAAGAGAGCCCACAAACTAATGGGTGATGTCACAGTGGCCATGTCCACTATTTCATACAGTCTATGGAAAGATATGAGACAAAGTCATCTGGGGAGTCTCTTGTTCATACTTAAAATCCCCTGGTGATGACTTGTAGTTTGTGTCATCACTGTAGGGTGTGTGTTTGTTGACTTCTGTTCAAAGTTTGGCATTTAGTCACTGGATTTGTTGTCCTGAAGGTTAGCCTTGGAACAGAACAACTTATCAGAGAGGGACGCTGGGAATGGATGAGTCTATATGGGAATCACTGATCAGCCATCAATCACCCGCCATCTGTCAGGTGATCCGTCAGTTAGACTGAGTGGAAGTAAATGCTGAGTTCATTTGTCTTCTCTGGACTTAGATGTGAGCTCGACATGCCGGCAACTTGAGCAAACACAAGATGAATGGAGATGGATGGAGAGGAACCACACGGATAGACACGCGTTGACACACACACACACACACACACACACACACACACACACACACTCACACACACATTCTGCAGACCTTTCAACTGTAATATCTGCAGAACTACAGCTCACATTGGCAGGTGATCTGTTACAATTACTGCCATTGTATTACGACCTTGATGAAGTTACTCGTGAAAGAGTGCTTATAAAGACTTTGTGTTTGTGTCTGTGTGCTCTTTACTTCTACAGGACATTTTGTGAGGTCCAACTTTAAACCTTAAAAGTGCAGAGATTTTGGGAAAGCGAGGACGTTTCGAGGACATCTTCAAAGTGCTGCTCAAGGCATTAAAACTTTTGGAGTACAGTATTCAGTTAGGTTAAGAACAGCACATTTTAACTGTGTGCACACTCTCTGTGCATGTTGACACACACAAAAACACACCTAAAACAATATGGTTACCATATCAGTGATCAGTTTTACACAAGCTCAATTTACTCAACACAAGGAGTGCAACTCAACTTGTGAAAACAGTTGTAGAAAGTGTCCTGTGGATTTGGAAGACTTTCCCAAAGTTAAAAAAAAAAAATAAGGCTCACAGTGTCATCAGGGTTATTTCAACTAAAGCCCAGTTCAGATCAAAGATTCACAAGGAGGTGAATTGAAACTTACAACTACATGCACTGCACCGGTCAGTTCACATCAATGCAACTAGACGAGGCAGTATATCATCTCCATGGCATGACTCTTGGTACTTCTAATCAAACTTCCACCTTTACAGGCTTATTTTGTAGCTGAAAATAATTTGTAGCTTCTTGAAATATGAATGAGGATAGTGATAGTAAGATACTTGCTACAGCTGCATTTCTAGTAGTGATGAAACAGCGAAAACATAAACAAAACAGCTTCAGATGGATCACATTAGTGACAAATATGTGAGGATAATTTGAATAACAAGCACTGATTAATCAGTCAGTGAGTATGTTTGTGTGACATGCCCACATACAGCGAGAAGCAGCAGGGTTCTATCATCCAACACTACAACCCCGTGCGGATGGAGACCAACATACGTGTCAACTGCCACAGGAGTATAAATGAGACAAACTCAGGTTTGGCGGGAAAGGAGGGATGTTGTCAGCCACGGCAACCAATCAAACATAGCCAGTGGACTTTGCAACAAGCCGAGTGGCTGTTCAAACAGGTGATGTGCCTTACGTTCTAACCCAGCTGCTAGTTGAGCTGAGATCATACAGTTCACACTGCTGCAACTTTTACCTGCAACTTTCTAAAACATTAGTTTCATCTTGTTGCAAATCTTGAGTCTGAACTGGGCTTTAGGCTTCAGACTTGAGCTTATTAAAAGAAAGACTGCATGATACACTGGAGGCGTGGGGTTTGAAGGATGTGGATATTTAGGAGGCAAAGGGGGGTCTAATGAAAGACTCATTGAAGTTGCATTATGGTAAATGTAGAAGTCAACATTTTTGGAGGTTGACCCATTCCAGGGATTAAAAGTCAGAATAAATTGGCCTCTACGGCTTGACCATTCTTTCCTAAAATGTCTCCTGTGAATTCCCCGACTTTACGGTAGTGCACCACTTAATCACTGGGGTACTCTTCTAAAGCTGCATTGATGTGAACTTAGCCTCTGGTGGGGTCAGGCAGGAGAACATCATAAAGCAGACACAGACCAAAATCAGCATTAATTTGGAGTTATGTTTCTGGACACTTAATGCTTGAAAGTCCAATATTAACACTTCTTTTAGCGCTGCCTAGGTTTCTATCAAATCTTGAGAAAAAAAAAATCTGTCTCTTTAGCTGCTACATGTTGATCAGCTATGAAGCAACTTTGTGTGTCCACCGTTTGGTAACGGACAGGTAGCGTACAGGGGCTTATCAGAGCTTGAAAAGAGCTGCCTCTTGCTGATGGAAACAGAGTTGAGAGTGCTGAGAATGGACCGTGCAGTCTGTGTGTTGTAAAAACCAAAATAATGAGTTAAAAGTGGTTAATAAGCTCCTGCATCGTAGGATGGTAACTCTCTGTGTGTTGTCTTTACACGTGACCCCTTCCATATTACATATAGCGTATTGATCCACCACTTAACATTAACAATATACTTGGTATTAGACAGTCATCAGTGACTCATGCTTTAACAGCAAAACATACAGACATGTTTTCATCTCCAACAAAAAAATCTCTGGTTGGAAACTGGTTACATCAGGGATGCTCAACATGTTTTGCCCAAAGGCCACTTCTGCATGATGACAGGAAGCCACAAGCCAGTAAATAAACAAACATTAATATTTATCAGGATATATAATAAATGAATTGCCTGTTTCCAACAATTCAGTGTTTGCTGTCCCGACTCAGGCAAATCCAGTCACAGCAGCCCTGTGCAGGTCATGTGTATGCAGGATTTAAGGACATCTGGATCCTCCCCTGTTTGTTTTCAAATGTTTTATTAACAAAAGCTCTACTTTGGTGCTTTTTACGCACTCTGGCACAGGGCAGCACAGTAGTGCAGTGGTTAACTTTAGCTGGGTTTCCATCCACCTATTTTTATTCGCATTTTCAAGAATTGCAAAAAAAAAAACTTGAATGGAAACACTAGAAATTCGTAAAAAGGCTGAAATATCGCAAAACATTTTTTACGCTTGGAGGGGATAGAAAAGTCAGCGTATCGATATTAGGAAAATGCAACTTTTGGCAATGGAAACAGATTTAGCGAATAAACAATGACGTAGGCTACCTTCCTAGTCCTTTATGCGCCTACATTCCCATACACATGGACAACGACGCGGTGGTCCCCTTCTCTCAATTTCTGACCGTAGTACGCTGGTCAGTGAGTATAGTCTTTCTCATTTCTTTTTCAGGACACTTACGTACGCTGACAACGCTGATATGAGTGTGATGACAGCTCTCACAATAGCCAAGAAGTTCCCAAGGAATCTCTCCATCTCGTTGTAGTCATGGATGTGCCGGTAGTTGTTTACATCAGTTGTGGACATGAGACGCTTTCAATGATGTCATCTCACGGTGCCCTCGTCTTCTACAGGTGTTCTTTCGCATTTTTATTTTTATTTTTCACGAGAAGCACCACCTACTGCTGGACCTGTTGAATCCCAGTACGTGCAAAACAATATTGAAAATTTGCATTTTCTTTTGCGCATTTTCACAAAATTTGCTTAAAATTTGCGATAGATTTGGATGGAAACCCAGTTATTGTCACCTTACAGCAAGAGGGTTCCCAGCTTGAATTCATGGTGCTGGGTTCGAACTCTGGGGTGGAAAAGTCCCTCTGTGCAGAGTTTGCATGTTCTCCCTGTGTCAGCGTGGGTTTTCTCCAGGTACTCCGCTTTCCTCCAACAGTCCAAAAACATGCAGGCTAATTGGTGACTAAATTGTCCGTAGATGTGAATGTTGCTGGCTGTTTTCATGCATTTGTTTTCCTACAAACTAAATGCACCAAAGTTTGCACATGTCCAATGCAATCAGGGGGCCAGTAATTTGTGTACTGTATAACTCACATATTTGGGAAAGCTGCGGTCATGTGACCAATGCGCTGAGGAGGGTAAACAAGTCCTGTAAAGGCCTTTGCACACTGAATCTGTTTTTTTTCAGATGCAGTTTTTTAATCCGTCATCCGAAAAGTATTGTTAGACACAGAAACCTTGCACACTGATTCCGATGCATTTTATTGTTTATTATTTATCCTCCTCTGCCTCTCTCCACCGGGGTTACCTATCTGGCTGTCACCACTCTCTCCCTGTCTTGCATTTGGCACCGCAGCTGCATGAAGGGTCCGAGCTGTCCTCCACATTTTGTCTGCGGTCCACATCCTCCTCCTCGTCTTCACCATTCACCTAAATATCACTATCTAACCTGCTGAAAGTGAGCTGTCCGAGTTATGAAATGATTCTGTGCGCCCCGTTCCTCTGTCTTGTCACAGCTGTGTCCCGCTGCCACATTTTCTTTACTGATTCTTGGTCAAATGTCTCTAAAGGCTCTGAAGGCAGAAAATCTAACCTGTTCCGAAAGTTTTAATAACACAAAAATGTTTCAGACTCCGCAGGCAAACATGATTAGGTCTTTGGCCGTATTTATTGTTGGATCTGCGACAATTTCAGATGAAAAAAAACAGACTCAGAAAGGTTGAGGTGGTGGATGGGTCACAAAACAAAGGAGACAGGTGTTAGGAACCGTGTGAACTTTGAGTCATTTTAAGGCATGTCATCATCATATATCTATTCCTAAACCTAACCTCAAGACCTTTACTTGCCTACCCCTAATCTGCGTAACTTTACATTAAGTGCGTAACGTCATACGTGTGGCACGAATTTGTAGGATAACATCCAAACTGTTGTATGAGCATACATTGATCTGGGTGCTGTGAGCATGAGAATGAAAAATCTGCCATGAGATTAGCACATTTCAGAATGGCAACCGTTTCTGACAGGAACAGAAGTGCACCACCACACCTTAAATTCCTCTGCCAAATCCACATACTTGGCTCTTGTTGCCTATTGTATCTAACCTCTGTGCTGAAAAGGGTGTCCACAACAAAATGTTGCACTGTTATTCTGAAGGAGCCGGCAGATGAAAGGAGGCACAAAGATAATTTTCTCAGCAGGAGGGGAAACAACTGAGGCAGTCAGACTGTGGCTGAGGTGTGGAGGAGCTCATCCCAGTAAGCTGATGCTTTAGATCATAGCCTGTTATCCACAGTCCAATGGACACCCTACTGCTTCTTCACACACCACCACTCCAGGTACTGCAGCCACCTAAGTATTTTCAAGAGCAATCCCACCATCTATAAAGGACTAGACGGCAGTGGAAAAAATATAAAAATGATACCTCCAAACAAGGGTGTACTGGAGTTAAGCTGACATGCTTCAAAGTATTTTGCTTTCTCAAAGTCTTTGGGAAGGACAACTCAGGGAGCTCTGCTGAGTTTAGGGTTTATTTATGTGCTCATATAAGGTGATAAAAAGAGAAATGATGAGAGTAAATGATAACGTAGAGAAAATATAAAGTGTGAAGAGAATATAAAATGAACTTGTCTCAGTGACGACAAACTAATGGAAGCTGAACTGCGTGAAAGAAAGTGAATGTCAAAAATATGAGACAAACAAGAACTAAATCAAAGCATTTAAAACAGAACAGGTGTAACTGAGTTTAAGATAATTATGTAAGGACACATTAAAAGTAACACCTTAATAAATAAGCTGTTACTGAATCTCAGGGAGATGCCCAAATAGGAGGAAAAAAAAGATCTAAGTCATTGCAAGGTTGATGCATTACGAAGCATTATGTTGTAGCAAGTTTAAATAACGTGTTCAATCCTTCAGACTGCTTGCACAAACTCTGCTAACCTTTTCAAAAATTCTCTACTTAATGCCACCCCCTCCATCGTTTAGGTCTTTTGAATTTAGTTCATTTATGGACTGTGATATCTGTCCCTGATGTGGACACAGCTTCAATAAATCCTTATGCATGAAACAGATTTATCTTTTTATTGATGCTGACGCTCTCATAGACTCTAATTATGTAAATCGCTGACCTGTTTTCAAACAAAGTTCAGCTTTAAGCTAATTTGACAAGACCACTTTAGCCCATTATCTATCGCCAGCACAGCGTGAAATGTGAAAATTACAAGCGCTGTTAAGGTTGTTTTGATAGGTACCATTGATTAAAGTCCATAATTGATTCATGGAACGTACTTAAGCTGCGTTGTAACCTGAACTGTAATGACATGTTTATGTTGTCCAGTGTGTGCGTCCAAAAGTGTTGTGAGTCTTGTCAGTAAATTATGATGATAAGCGAGTGGTGATCTCAATCAAACTGCTCATTAAGATGCAGTGTGTCAATATCTTGAAAAACAAAACAGAATATGAACATTAGTGTTTGTTGGGGTCAGGGAAAGATTATCATCATGATGAAAATTATAGATAAACATTGCTGTCACACACTGGGTTTGAAGGATTAATCTTCGAGGACTTTGGGCCCATTAATTAGGCACCTCAGCTTACCATCTATTTACTGATGCCCTACTGTGTGACACCATGTTTATTTTTTTCTCAGCCATTTTTCTTTTTGTTAATGTAAAAGGTTAAACGCTGGTGTATTTATCTCTGTCTAGTTTGGCCCTTTTTGTTTTTGGTTTTCTTTTGTTCTTTCTTCAGTGATGAAATTCAAATATTAAAAGATATTAACTCAACCCAATCGCCACACAAAAATGCTGGCACTGTACCTTACTGCAAACCAAGGATGCATTACATTTGTCTGTAATTATGTAGCAATTTACATTTCAACAATGCTGTGGTTAACTTGTTAGATTTAGGCACAAAAACCACTTGGTTATTGTTATAAAAAAAGATGTTTTTGCTCAAAATACCCAGTTTTGGAGGCACAATCTTGGCAATGTCTCGGTAAAAAGTCAACTGCTTTTTGTGCTGCTGTTCTGGCAGGAAAAGTACTGATATCTGTGGGGAAAAAATGCTTCTCATGCCACTAGTCTGCCAGGAATAGCTGCAATTTCTCTGTAAAAAAACTGCTTTTTGTTCTGCTATCCTGGCGGAAAAGCAATCATTCATTATGCCTAAAAAGCCACTGGAGACACCAGCCCTTTTTAAACAGGAGTTGTGCAGATTTGTAGGAAAGCCCAATCAGTCTTCTTTCAGCATTGGCAGTATAAAAACAAAATCGGGGAGTGCAGCAAAATGCCGCCTACCTACTTTTGTTTATACAGAATGTGCCTTTTTCGGGGCAGTGGAGGGCGTGAGCAAGTAACAAAATGTGTAGCTCAGCGTGTGGCGTAAACAGTGACGTGGGAGGGAAGCCACGGCTGGTCAGTCCTTCGCCGATTCTCTCATAAGTCGGCCCGTCCTTCACCGTCCCCGTCATCTGACGGTTAATGGCCTCTTCGTTTGTGAGGACAAGGAGGGCGCACAAACCTCATCAGGTTTGCGTTTCCCTCTTGCTACTAGCTGCTCGCTAATTCCTGCTATCAGCTGTTTCCTGTTTATCCACCACCAGTGGGTCGCACGTGCGGCGTCATCAAAAGCCCCTCCCATTGCGGAAGGCCGCCTCGGTCTTTTTAAACTAAAAGGGGTCCGCCAATATGTCTACCCTACGAGGCGGAAAATTGGGCACCTCAGATCAACTCACCAATCCGGCTCTGTCAAATCTGGCAGTGTAAAATGGGCTACAGCAACAGGTTATTACAAAACGCCCACATTTAGTGCTTAAAAAAAAGCTGGAAACTTTGCAACGTTTCGGTAAATCCAGGGGTGGATATTCAGACAATGGGCCCTGAGCCGTTGTTTTGCACCTCTTTGTAGTTGTGCATCTTTCTGTGGTTTTGTGTATTTTTGTAGTTTTGTTTTCTATCTCTCTGAGGTAATTTTGTGTCTTTTGGTTGTTTAGCTCCTTTTTGTTGTTAATTTGTTGTCTCTTGACAGTTCCTCTGCATCTCCTTGTGGCCATTTTCAATCTCTTTCTGGTCAGTACATTTTGAGTGGCATTTTGCAGGTGAGGGCCTGGGAGTCCCCTCTCACACTTTGGACCCCTGAGCCTGTGCCCAGTAGGCCCGTTCAGGTGTCTTGCCGAGGTGTGACACCATCCACCATCCCCTCCACCCAGGATGATAAAGTCCGCTCATATACTATGTCAATTGAGAAGTGTTGATATGATATGTATGAAACGTACAAACGCAACATCTTCATGGTTTGCAAAAACATTTGATGCCAAAATTTTCTTCTGGCACCTGGGCTGCATTAACCAGTCTCCTGTGTCAAAGTCATACACTTTACTGCCCCAACAGTCCATGCATGTCAAAACACCTGCACTCATTATTATATGAAAGCCCTCACATAGGCAGCATGCCCTCATTACACCCTGAAACGTCACATTTTATATCACCACAGCATGTAATTTTCTTTTAAGTGTTAACGCACATGTTAATGTCAATGTGGATCTCCTGTGTCTTCTATCAATTTCAAAAGTATCCCTCAGAGTTTGTCAAAGTGTTTGCAAAACGAAACACAGACTAAATCCATTGATTTCAGTGTTTTGTGTCCGCTATAGAACACCTGCCACAGAGCCAAACATCACATAGATACCTGAAGATGACTCCTATCGAGACAAACTCATAAACTGCTGAACGCTTTCGCTTGTTTCATCACTCACAGAGACGTCAACACACAAACACATACACACACTTTGTAATACTTCACTTCTCAGAACCTTCCTCTGACATTAATCTCTTAACCTTAATCCTTTAGCGCACTTAAACAGGAGCCCAGTGTCTAACCAGCACTTTGACTCACGCTTTTGAAGACCAGCCAAAATCTCCTCTTTGATGAATATCTGGCTCTATAATTGATGTATGGCTCATCAAGGAGGCACAGACCTGGCAACAGATGGAGCTGCTCAGGGTTAAAAGCAGCCCTTTCCTTCCTTATGGGCAAAGAACACTTTAGATACTTCAGAGGTATGTTAAGATTAAGCTTTTGTTTTTTACAGACTTTCATCAAAATATCAGGACTTTATACTTTTTCTCTCCCATGCATTTAAAAGGTGTGTTTCCTGCTACAAGGTTATGATCAAAATATCTGCCACTTGTAATTTGTAATTTTCATTACATATTTTGTATTATTAATTGTATTTTTCAATCAAATGTTAATTAATGTCTCAGCATTTAAAATATGCACAAAAAGGTTGGTGTTTTTTTCCTTAACAAAAAATAATGAGCCCTATTTACAGTCTAGATTGATATTCTGATTCATATTTAAGATCATTTTTGAGTAATTTCATATGAAGTGAATGGGGTGACCTGTGGGAAAGCAACCCAATCACCAAACAAATGTTGACATTGTACATTTCTGCAAACCATGTGTACATTGTATTTCCATGTCATAATGTGGTGGATATGTTGAAACAACACTGTGGGTAATGTGTGGTTAGGTTTAGGCATGAAAACCATTTAATTATGGTTAGGAAAATATAAAGTTTTGGCTTAATATACCAGGTCTTGGGATACAAAATCCCAGCAGGAAGAGCAGTGATGTCTTGGTAAAGACAACAAATTTTTAAGGCATCATTCCCACTGGAAAAACCCATATGGGTTGCTACTAAACACCCACTTTAGAAGCCTAAAATGCTAGTGACAAAGCACCAACGGGATGCTTCTAAACATCCACGTTTGGAGCCTAAGAAGCAGCTGGAAAACAGACAGGTTGCTACAAAACACCCATATTTGAAGCCTAAAAAGTCACTGGAAAACACAGGTCACTAAAAACACCATATTTAGTGCCTAAAAGAATACTGGAAAAACCAGACAGGTCACTACTAAACATCCACATTTGGAAAACACAAATGGGTTGCTACTTAACACCCATGTTAGGAGCCTAATATGCTAGTGGAAAAACACCATCAGAATGCTATTAAACATTCACATTTGGAGCCTAAAAGAATGCTGGAAAAACATACAAGTCGCTACTAAACACCCACATTAGGAGGTGGTGGTAAAACACCAACAGGATGCTAGTGAACACCCACATCTGAAGCCCAAAAAGTTGCTGGAAAAACACAGATTGGTTGCTACTTAACAGCCTTAGTTAGGAGCATAAAAAGTTGCTGGAAAACACGGATGGGTAGCCACAAAACATCTACGTTTAAAGCCTAAAAAGTCGCTGGAAGAACACAGACACCCACATTTGGAACGTAAAAGGCCGCTAGAATAACACAGAGTGGTTGCTACAAAACAACTACATTAGGAACTTAAAATGCAAGTGAAAAAACACAGGATGATACTAAACATCTACATTTGGAGCCTAAAAGAATACTGCAAAAATAGACAGGTCACTACTAAACACCCACATTAGGAGCCTAAAATGCTAGTGGAAAAACACCATCAGAATGCTATTAAACATTCACATTTGGAAACTAAAAATCCACTGGAAAACGACAGAAAAGTTGCTAAAAACACACCCACATTTGGTGCTAAAAGAATGCTGGAAAAACAGACAGGTCACTACTAAACACCCACATTAGGAGCATAAAATGGTGGTGGTAAAACTCCAACAGGACGCTAGTGAACACCCACATCTGAAGCCCAAATAGTTGCTGGAAAAACACAGATTGGTTGCTACTTGACACCCCTAGTTAGGAGCATAAAATGGTGGTGGTAAAACACCAACAGGGCGCTAGTGAACATCCATATTTGGAGCCTAAAAAGTTGCTGGAAAACACAGATGGGTTGCCACAAAACACCCATGTTTAAAGCCTAAAAAGTCACTGGAAGAACACAGACAAGGCTGTTAGAATAACACAGATTGGTTGCTACAAAACAATTACATTAGGAACCTAAAATGCAAGTGAAAAAACACCATCAGAATGCCACTAAACATTCACATTTGGAGCCCAAAAATCCACTGGAAAACCACAGAGAGGTTGCTAAAAAAACACACCCACATTTGAAGCCCAAAAAGTTGCTGGAAAAACACAGATTGGTTGCTACTTAACAGCCTTCGTTAGGAGCATAAAAAGTTGCTGGAAAACACGGATGGGTAGCCACAAAACATCCACGTTTAAAGCCTAAAAAGTCGCTGGAAGAACACAGACACCCACATTTGGAACGTAAAAGGCCGCTAGAATAACATAGATTGGTTGCTACAAAACAACTACATTAGGAACCTAAAATGCAAGTGGAAAAACACCATCAGAATGCCACTAAACATTCACATTTGGAGCCCAAAAATCCACTGGAAAACCACAGAGAAGTTGCTAAAAAAACACACCCACATTTGGTGCCTAAGAGAATGCTGGAAAAACTGACAAGTCACTACTAAACACCTACATTAGGAGTATAATGGTGGTGGTAAAACTCCAACAGGACGCTAGTGAACATCCATATTTGGAGCCTAAAAAGTTGCTGGAAAACACAGATGGGTTGCCACAAAACCACCACGTTTAAAGCCTAAAAAGTCACTGGAAGAACACAGACACCCACATTTGGAACGTAAAAGGCTGCGAGAATAACACAGGTTGGTTGCTACAAAACACCTGCATCTGAAACCTAAAATGCAAGTGAAAAAACACCATCAGGATGCTACTAAACATCCACATTTGGAGCCTAAAAAGCCGCTGGAAAAACACAGACAGGTTGCTAAATAACACCCACATTAGGAGCCTAAAATGCTGGTGGAAAAACACCAACAGGACACTGCTATACATCCATGTGTGGAGCCTCAAAAGTTACTGGAAAACACCAGTGGATTGCCACAAAACACCCACAACTTGAGCCTAAGAAGCAGATGGAAACACAGCAATGACTCACTAAATGACATCCAGTTTTGTTTGTTGGTCTTAAATAGTGGTCTGCAGTCATCTGCAGCTTAGCAGCAGCTTTATTTGACATTATCAGGTCTGAGTATTCAGTCCATTTATAAAGTATCCTACTGGCACCACTGACAACACCGAACAAGCAATGTATTCGGTTCAGCAGGAATATGGAAAGCAGTCACATAGCAACAACAACAACAAACAACACTTTTGCAAAGTGTTTCTCTCCTGCTGCTGCCTGAAGAAAATATTCACCATGTGGACACATAGCTTAACACTTTCTTCCCACCTGGTCCCTAATCTACATCTGGGGAGCTCCCATTTTATAAGAAGTCTGCAAAAAACACATAAAATCCAAGTCTTAATACATCCAAGACACTTTGAAGATGCATTTAATCACATAAACAATAAACTTTTAAGTGCAGGACATCTCCACTTCAGACATAACAGCTATTAATGAGGAGATAAACATTTGTTCATGTTAACACAGTTTGTTGTCTCGGATCTTCACTTCAGTCCATTAAATTAGAGAGTGTCAAAATTTGAAGATTGGAAAATGTTCTTCAAGTTTATGGAGGTTTTAGTCGCATAGCAACAGCAGCCCTCAAACACCTCATCCTAAGAGCATTTGTGTAGCACTGCTTACATTAAGAAAAACACACCCTGTGGACACAGAGGGTGAGATGTGCTCAGTGATGAGTTGGCCACATGGGAGCACCTCCCAGTATGTGCAGTAAGTAAGGCTGAGCTGCCCCTGCCAGAGCGAGTACAGAGGAGAAAAGCTGAGACAGGTACAGAGTTAGCGAATGTGTAGCGAAACAGCAAAGTAATGACTGTAATTCAACTTCACCTTCTGGGTAAGTGAGTGAGAGTGAAAGTTTAAAGCTTGAATCGATGAGCGCGGGCAACAAGGGAGAGCACAGAAGGGTGGGGAGACAGACAGACATTCATGGGTGAATGGAAAAAATAAATGAAGGGAGAAGAGTAGGAAAGAAGTGGGTAGAAAGAAAGAGATGACAAGAGTAACGGATAAGATTCAAAGCTGCAGATTTGACGGAGCTACCAGGCAGGATGATGGATGCAGGCGAAAAAGTACACGCCTCTTTTTTCCCCCCAATAAGCCACTGCTGCAGCTGTTTGGTTCCCTAAAAGACTCAAGGAGCACATGAGCCACCACCCGCCACACCCCCTACAATACACACACACAGACACACACTTATCATCCACTGTGATGAGCCCAGTCACACACACCAGCTCCACACACACAAACATTAATCACTGCTGCAGTCTAGAGGGGAAGCCAGCGGTGTATTTCCCTCAGGGCAGCAGTTCTTCAACTGTTTCAGCTCAGCACCCTCGCTGAGTAAATGTAGCTTCTCACCCTCAGATACAAAAATCCACTATCTGAGTGTGTGTTTAAATGGCTGTGTGTCTTTGTGTTGTGAGAATGTATTGGCTGTGTTCCCACTACAGTGAGCAGTAATGCATGGCGGGGTGTCTTTATCAACCGAAATAATGAGATGAAAAAGCAAATTCGCTTTTATACCATCATCAGTTAAGATAAAGAAAAGTATGCACATATGCATTATTATATTAGTCTGCACTTTGACCAATCAGTGTACAAATCACTTTGTAAAACACGCCCCAGGTCCCAGGTTTTCTTTTGCTAAATTAGGGTTGCATTATTTTTTTTAACTCTAGAGCTTGATACATATTATTATTTTTTATCATTATTGTTTATCAGCAATTATTGGTATTATCCAGAAGTGTTTTTACACCTGGCTTGAAATTAATAATAGTAAACAACAAATACATTTCACCACACTTTAAACAAAAATACGCTGCAGTCATTTTAGGCTGTCACACTCCCACAGTGGATTGTGTGGAGAGTGTGTGCTAGACCGTAAAAGTTTCTGTCTGATTCTGTGAGCCTCAGCGTGTGCGAGGCCACACACTTGTGAAAACTGGTATGTGTGTGTGTGTTGTTGACAGGTAAATAGAGCCCATAGTGCCCAGCAGTCTGAGCCTCTTGCCACCTCGCCGACAAGAGTCTTTTCTCAGCACTAATAGTCAAAGTCCTCAGCCTCCTCTCTCTTTGTGTCACTGCCCTGTTTTTTTTCTCCACACCTTTTCATGACCTTCATCTGCTCCTGTCTTCTTGTACCAGACTGTGTCTCTTACAGAGTACATTACACACCACAGCCACTGGCATGTTTTTTTTTTTTTTGTCTTTTCTTTTTCACCTCATTTACCATGCTTCTGCTCTTTCTCCTCCTTTCATCCATCCTCTCCTTCTCCATTAAGCTCTTGCTGCACTGCAACATGCAGGTCCAGATGTAATGTCAGCCCATATACAGTACATATCCGCATTCAACTCCCTTCCTTTCTCACCTCTTGTAAGTCTTGTCTCCCTACACGTCATTCTGTGATTTAGAGCCACATCGTCCTAATATTCTCCACTCCTCTTCACTTCTCTGTCTTTATGAGAACTTGAGAATCCTGTTGGAATTTAATGTGTTTGATTTATCTATAAAATGGATATTATGCCATATATCATAGGCTAGCCCATTCAGAACCCAGTTATGTTCTGAACACACACACACACACACACACACACACACGTATATATTAAAAGGGAGATTTTTACCCTAAATACACTCCTAAATCGTTAGCATTATTTAAGATAGAGACTGTGTGTTATACTATCTGTCCATTCAAATGGACAGAGAATCTGAATGCAAGAAACCACCAAATAGCAAAAATGAAAATAAATTGTCTTGACAGACTTTTTTTTCAAATAAAGTAATACTAATAATTATAACAATGACAATAAAACTATAAGTATATTATTTGTTTAGACTGAGGCAGAGAGAACACAACTCCCTGCCCTTCCATGCGCCTACATGGAAAGCCTAAAGCAGGGAGAGCAGCAGCAAAGACCCCCCCGGGAACAGAACAGAGCAGTATCAATGACAAATGACATTAATAATTCAGACACAGCATGAAAAGCAGGAGCTGGGCTGGAGGCAGGTTGCAAAGCAGCTTGCAGAGGAAGCAGCAACAGTAGGCAGGCCAGAGCAGTTTAAATAGGGCTCCCTGAATGAGATTTGCCAATTGGTTGCACAGAAAGGAATCATGTGATCTATCAGCTGACTCCCTTCCATCAATCAGCTACTCCGTCAGTTGATTGGGCTGTTTGAGATCAACTGATGAACCTGCAATTTGAGCTGAGCTTGACATCATGTCCTGCCCGATATAAGACTGTGCACAAATATCAAAAAATTTCCATAGAATCTCCAGAACAAGATGTTCAAAACCTCCTGAGATATATACTCTGTGTACATGCAGTATGCAGTATGCAGTATAAAATGATTATATGATTAGAAACAGTGTTTCCATATTCATTTAGAAATGTATAATATAAGTAATATACACTGGGGGTTTGGGTTCCCCTGGGAAGTTTGAGCACTAAAAACTTACTTTGCTGCATTCTGATAGTGATTTTTTTTGCATTGATTTTTTCCTTTTCTGCATCAATTTGTGGTGGAATGTAGCTAAAACCCAGGAACTTATAATCAGCCTCCCATCACCTCAGCACCCCATAACCATCAACCATCAATCAGCCCAAATTGTCAGTAGTTTCAAGTACCTCGGCATTGCACTCGACAATAAGCTCAATTTTGACCAACACACAACCGACATCCACAAAAGAAGCCACCAAAGACTATCTGCCATCCGTAAACTCAAAGGACTTCATGTTGCACCCCATCTCCTCCTCTTACTGTATCAGAGCATTATCCAGCCCATTCTATTGTACTGTTCCACCTGCTTCTTCAACATCCTGTCTGTCAGAAACCATAACTAACAAAGCTAGCAAGATAATCGGTTTCCCCACACCCAACCTCACAGACATGAATGCAAAGGCCATTGCACGCATCGCATTCTCAATAGAACAGGACACTACCCACCCACTCAACCACCACCTCATCCCACTACCCTCCGGACATAGATACAGGACAATGCGCTGCACGAAGGCTCGTCTATCCAGAAGCCTAATCCCGTCAGCCATAGCTGCATTGAATAATAGATCCCGCAAGAAACTGAGGTGAAGTCTGTAATGTTGTTTCTGTCTCTGTCCAAATGTCCTGTGCAGTGTGTATATGTGTACATGCAATGATGTCTGTTCTATTCTGTATGTCAGTCAAACTGTTGTGGTGCTGTGGAAAAGAATTTCCCCTCTGGGGACAATACAGTCTAAAGTCTGAAGTCTAAGGCCTCTAGTTTTGCAGACCAGGCGAGGCGGTGGCGCTCCCACCAACTGGGTGTGGCCAGGCGGATTTTGCAAGTTTGGCACACCGTGCACCTGGCGCAGCTACTCCTCTTTCCGTCCCTCCTACCTGCGCAAGTCGGAAAGAGGGAGGAGAGAAGGCGTGGAGTGGGTTTTACACACATCACACCAATCAAATGAGCCCCTCTCCTCTCCCTTAAATGCGCCGCGCCAAGGTGTAATGAGAGTTTACTCAATTTGCCATGGCAGAAGAGAGCAGCAGCGTCAGACAGCCAAACTCCTCCCAGGAGGAAACTGATGTTTTGGTCCGGGAGGTCCAAGCACGCAGTGTCCGAATATACGGAACTCATATGATTCATTTTTTGATCAAAAGCATTGGCCATTACCTTGGTTTTTTTGTTGTTTGTTGGTGTGTTTTCCATTTGGGTACATGGACCTGTGAAACAAGTTCTCCACCCAAAATGGTTGTGATGCCTTTGAGCAAGGCAAAGAGAAGAAGACTGTGCTTGTGAAGATGTGGCAGCTTAAACTGAGCCGTAAACAAAATGTCTTTAATATTATTTATTTATTTATTTTCCTGATAATCTGTCATATTTCCATTTCTTCCCCAATCCCCCTTTCACTTAAAAAAAAACACTCCAATATTGCACCTTCTTATCAGCTTTCACTCCTCATTACACTGTTCTCCCATCCACACAGAACTGGTGTTTGGGTGCTGGGCCAACACACTGCTTTCAGTGAAATTTGCTACATATTTTACAGCAGGCAGCCCCAGGCCATAAATCATCTTCTGGCAGTCTAGATGTATGAGTGTACTCACACACTATGATGCTGCTCGTGTGTATTTGTTGTTGCTCACAACCACAGATCCAAAGGTCAGACCTCTCAGAAGCTGTGTGCTTTTAGCGGCGCCATCAACGAGCATTTGGAGTATTTCCAGTCATCGCATTCAAAGAAGGCTCAAAAAGAGTGTCACTCATCAAGTCTGGAATAGTGACTGTATTCATATTAGAAAAATGAGTTGACACTTTTAATTATCGCTACTGCATTTCATAATTACAGCCTAATTAGAGAGATAGGGGATAAAGTCTGAGGCAGCATTTGCCTGTTAGATATTTTACTGACACTGAGAGATGGCTGGGAACTATAGGGACTGACTCTCTGCAGCCAATTCAACACATTCAGCTGTCAATTTCAAGATCATTCCAGATGAATTATATTGCCATGGCCCATCAGTAGTGACAAGTCTGGGTCAGATTCTGTAGCTGCAACCACACCAGCGCTACCACGGTGTCCCTGGCACACACTGGCCGCAACGGGCTGCAGCTCGTCAACAGATGACCACACAAACTTATTCCTACTTTTACTTTTCCTCCACCTATGAATTAACTTAAAATCATGTGTGGACACCCCCTAATTAAATTTGATTTCTCACCTGAAGAGCTGATATCCAGAGCTATGACTCACCAGGCAATATATTTTGGGCCATTGTCTTTAATGACAGGATTGTGGGTTGTTTAGCTCGGGATATTTTTTGACCCCGATAACAAGACTCTCCTGATGCATTCTTTGTCACACACGAGACAGCAACAGAGTTCTTGTTGCATCCATGGTGAGCAGAGGAGTCAAGCTGCCATAGGAGCAGAGAAAAAGAGCTGCTACGGGTGCTGGTGTGTACAAGCAGAAAGTGAGTGGGGGAAGTTAATTAATTCCAGGGGCGGTGAGGCTGGAAATAGGACAGTGGTGGTATGTGTGGCGTGTCCAGGAGCGCTGATGTGTGTCTTGCCACCGCTGGTGCAGGGTGTATTTTTTGACATGTGACATTCGCTACCTGCGTGTTTTGGCCTTATAAATCTTGTAGTGAAATAATCCCATATTGTAGAGGGGTGGGTCTGTAATCAAAGACTCTCATGACATGACAAAGTAACAGTTACTTCTGAGCAAGGCACTGGACCATTGGTTAAAGACAATGATTAACTTCGCTCTACATTTCGTTGTGATGCGCAATGTCCATCCCTGCATTTTCCTGCATGGGATATATATGTGATTGCTCCCACCCACCCTGGGTCTGCCTCAGGTTTTCCTCCAAGTTCAACATGCTGGGAATACCTTCACAGGGAGTTATCCAACAAGCATCCGAATAAGATGCCTGCACCACCTCAACTGACTCCTAAGTTCCCTCCGGATGTGCGAGCTCCTCACCCTTTCTCTAATGCATAATTCATACTTCAGTGGCTGTGCACCTATGCGATCTGTGCAGGCTGGTACAGGCACCTTTTCACAAGCGCCAGGAATCTATAGTACTGTGGTGGATTGTGTGTAGCATATAATTTTACACAAAAACTGTCCATAAATCCCACCTCATGGCTCTGATGTCAAATTTAACTTCTGGGGCCTCTGCAGTGCCTGGCACATAGTCACATTTTTTAGGAGGCGCCCAGTGCTTCTTTGCTGCTCTCTGTGAGCCCTGAAAATCATCTCAATGGTTCGGCGGAAGCTCTGCGCAAGTTCCTCTGCAGAAGTATAAATTAAGTTTAAGGTTGACTGCAGATACCTTGGGAAGGAAACCAAGTTCAGCTGATTCTATCAGTTATCTCATTGTTAAACCCATAGCTCATGGCCAAAGGTAACGGTTGGGTGGATTGACCAGTAAATCTAGAGCTTCACCTTCAGGCCCAGTATCCGTATTACAATGGATGCAGCCATGCAGCACCAAAGTAATGAATCATTATACAATGGTTCATATGGTATCTCACAAAAATGCACATACAGCAATTTGTATGATATCTAACAAATTAGCATCCCTGGAATGGCGTCGTCACATTATGTATTTCATCTGAGTTATGTAGGTCAGGTTTAGGAAAGTAAAGTTACATAGGTTAGGTTAAGGAAAAGAAACATGGCAACGGCATACCTTAAAATGTATCAAAGTTGGTGGTTTGTGTCACATGGTCCTGAACCCTAGTCTCTTGGGGAAAAGTCCTGTGTTTGTTTGACCCATTCACAACAACCTGCCTCCTACACAGACTGGCTTTCTATACTACTACAGCATATTGGTTCCATCTTACCCAAACTTGTGGAGAAGACCAACTACACGATACTGATTTCCTTCACTTGGTGTCCTTGGGGGTATTTTGCCATTTTGCCTATTGTTAAAACTTTCTTTGTGCAAAAGATTGTTATACAGTTAGACCCCTCCAGCATTTTCCATCCAATGCATGTTGGGGCTCCACATTTGTCTCCATCTCCTGAATCAACATCTGATCCATCTTAATTGGATAACCTCCCTGGACCTTCATCTTCTCATGGTGTTATTTTGGATATCAGATAATAAATCACATATCAAAGACTAATCAGGCACAATTTTGCACCTGGGATATAAAATGCTAATTCAAGAGCAATTAACTACCTGACAGGAAATAAAACAAGGAGCACTGCAAGTCCCAGGGACCAAGCCTATAATAATATAATTACATTACAAGACTTAATTTCTTTTACAGGATCATTCTGGCCAAGAAAGCGGCTGCACATAGAACACAACTGTTACATATTCTATAATCCATACTTATAAAACCAAGAAAAAAAAGTTAATAAAGTCAGCGAACAATGCATATGAATAATATCAGAATAATTATGCAAAATTAATTCAGTCTTCTGCTGATGTGTAGCCGAGAAATTCTCTCTTAACATTTACAAATGGAGCTTTCTGTCGGTGATGTTTTCACTATACGGCACATTTTACAAAAACAAGATGTACTTTAGCATAATGCAGCAAATTTCCACCATCCATCTCTCGCCACAATCTGACAGCTGACTTCTTTATGGGAGGACCCTGGAGAAGTCATTATGACGGTGGCTGTCTACTTTGAGAGCAGCTTCTCTCCGACTCTGTATCTTTAACATTCATCAGGCATCACTGATGAAATTTGGAGGACCGGCCTCCTTAACCTTGTGAATAATGAACTGACAAAAACGGTTTGTTTGGGTATTGTGGTGCCTTATTAAATCACACTCTATTCAGTCTCATTTGTGTCTGTTCACCCACACATTACCACACAGCCATCTTGACATGGGGTCAGACCACTACTGGCCAACTAACAGCTCTCCACATTCATGATTTATGTCCGCACTGATGTCAGAGCACATTAAATCCTGATCCGTGTGTGCATGTGAGTATACATGTGACACACTGTGTCAGCATGAGTTTATGGCCGTGTATAAATCACAGTGTATCCCTGTCCTCCGTACTGCGACTGTGAGATAAAACGTGAAGTAAAGAGGAAGTGCTTGAGCTCTGAGCACACAACTCAGGCAGGTTGAGACAGCTAGACAGACAGGTTAAGAACTACCACACTCTACTAGACCCTCTACCTAAAATAAAAATGGTGTCAAAACGGAGGCAGATTTCTCAGTGAGTACCGAGCATCACTGCACTTTCCAGGATAAACAAGGTTTGTAGGGACAGCACAAACAGATCATGCTGAAAGTTGTGCTATAAATATTTTCCTCCTCTCACAGTTTGGTGTCTCCATGACCCAACGAAAATACAGGAAACTGCTGTGAGTTAAGAAAAATACCAGGTACTGAAGGATCCTACAGAAGTTTGAATTTTCTGCCTGTCAGATTCCAACTGGAGCTGCCAACTTGAGTCGCAAAAGATGATAGATAGTAAGAGAACTTTCCTAACAACCACTGTATCGTGTAACTCACCATGCAAAAGTGTGCCAATAAAAACCATAAAGAACAAATCTGTTCAAACCAGTGCTTCTTTCATGAGGCTCAGTGTTCTGATGTAAAAGCTTTGACTGGAATAAATGCAACTGAATATGAAAAATGACACAAGTCCACCCTGATAATTTGCCTTTCCTCTGTATTCACAGTGCAACTGAAAGTGAACCAATTCTGACTTTTTTCCCCTCCCAAGTGGTACAGATTAGGTTTTTCAGTCGCGCCGTAATATCAAAATATTTTTCTCCAACACAAACTTTGGTACTTAATTAGTTCCACAAATCTGGCTTGTGTCTAAGTCCTTTAAATAACCACTTCAGTCTGTCTTAATTTGGATTTAGTCAATGAACCCAGACAAATAACTTCTCTGCACATTTTAGTCTGTAACACTAAGATTGACAGGAGCTTAATAAAAGTCTTGTAAAGATTATTTTCATTTTATTGAGCAACTTATGAGTATTGTGACTCTGCAGTTTTCTTAAGAGGTAGTTTTACTACACTTTGTCTTTACTACACCACAGCAGGAGTCATGGTTCTTTATGAATATGTGCTGACCTGCATCAGGGGTTCAAAATGTGACCTACTGGTGTTTCCAGGCTCTGTTCTGTCAGATATTGAGAGATTAATATCCCAAAAAATGAATGATACCTTTCCAGTGTGAGACATCGCTTTCTTTCAAAATTGCTCAAAATGCAATTTCATCATGCTCAAGAAAAGGACTATCGTCTGAGGAATAAAAAGAAGAAATAGAATTTTCTGGGAAGCTACTTCATCTTTCTTTGCCCCGTTTATTGATTTTTCTTCCCACCAAAAAACTTCACTTTCTCCTTCTCTTCTGTGAATGTGCGTGTGTGGGTTTCTCTCTGAAAAACCACTCACTTCTCCTCTCTCCCTCTCTCTCTCTTCATCACATCCTCCACTCTATTCATTTTGTTGTCCATCAAACAGGCTGATACACGCCACCCACCTCTCCTCTGCATGCTGCAAGGAGTACTCATCCTCGGTGAGCACAATAGGCAGAAGCACCAGCTAAGTAATGGCATTTATACCACACAGTCCTCTCCCCAAGCAGCCCCTGTAACCTCGATCAAATCCTTCTTCTACAGCAAAGGCACAAGCACACATTTGAGAGGTCAGCTGATGAAAAGCATGTACATATTCCCTGTCTCTCTTTTTATCTGTAATGGTCACATAAGCACACTTGGAGGCCGGATGATGCCCCGCATGATAATGAAAACAGGCACTTCCACAGAAATGAAGATTGGCAAGACACATGAAAAAATGAAATGCGAGGAAATGCATTAAGAGGAAACACCTGCTCTTCAAAATCAATATTTTCTAGGTGGCATGGGACCTTGGACTTTGAAGATACAAAGAGATCTAAAGTTTCTTTTTAAGTTCCCAGAAGTTTTCCTCCACCTAAACCTCAAAAAGGGTTGAGTTACATGTACGATGCTGAGCATAATTTAGCTGAACTAGGGCCAAACTTCCAAACTGGCTGTGTTTCATGGAGTATTTGAAGAGGACCAGTCTCTGTCTCCAACACTTCAGCAGACAATCAGAACTTGGGGCAAGAAGAACTTTCATATTTCATATTACTTTTACATTAAAACACAGTTAATATTTGACAGACGATCATAATGTGTCCATATGTAACTATGTTTCCATGCTCACATTTTTCATATTGGCAGCTAAAAAAAAGTCAGAAACCCAAAAAGCTCCATTCAAGACAAGTATGAAAGGTGCTATTTTGAAAACATGGTGTACATTTCAATGTAATGTAAAAGTTCCTGATGACAAGGTATCAATATGCTGGGTGCAACTTAGGTCTTTCAGATCAAGTTTGGGAATATTCAAATGAAATTCATACAGAATTTCCCCCTGCCTCAGCCTCAGCCAGCAAGAGCAAGAAAGACAAAGACGGAGATCAATGCCTTACCCAGGTGAGCTAACGGTCAGTAATTAATGAAAGGAAACAAAAAAGGGAAACCTCTTAAAATCCCAAATAATTCTGGAAAGGCTTCTTCTTTGTGGGAACATGGTGACCCTGTGTAACCCATGATCGTGCCTGTGCATAGTTTGTTACAACCTGCAGATTCGAGGACAAAAGTTTAGCTGGGAAAGGAGTTCTCAGCTTAAAGCCATGTTCCCTTGGCCAGTTTTGTCAAAAGCCAAAGTTGAGTTTGGTGTCAACAGGTGAGGCAGATAGTTTATTGTTGCTTGTGCTTTGTTATCAGCACTAAACATATAATGGGAATAGATTATTTTTAAGCGACTTGCGTTTTGTGCTGGTGGACCTTATTTATGATCGCTTTGTGACCAAAGTAAGAATGTCCATTTATGTGAAGGGCCTATATTGTCTTGATTCAAATTCATGTCTAAAATTTGGCAGCATTATTTAGGATCAATAGACTTTTTTTCACAGTAGATATTCTGACATGTCACAGTAGGAAAAGCGCAGGTGTATTCAAGAACATTAACGATGGCTGCATTCTGCAGTTGGTTGTGCAGGGTTTGGAGGCATATAGGCTGTTTTACTGAATTAATAAGCTGGATAATTTTCATCTACAGGATGAATTCATTTGATTGATTTATTTTAATGTAAAATCCAAACACCCACAAGGCTGCTCAGCTGCTGCGCACTGCCTCTGGTAAAATAAGGTATACAGTGAAATTGTTTTTAAACAGACTGTTCTCTCTTTTTTTTGCACAGTTCTGTATAGTTTTTACCAGTTTAAGGGGCTGTGAAGCCGGGGTTAGGGGAAAAATAAATAAATTGCATTTTCAGTTGATTATAATACACTGTGCTACAGGCGTGCTGTGGCAGACATGTCACACTATGTCCGTGTCCCATGTATTTCAGCCATTAGAGTCATGCCCATGCAAAGTGTGATGCATTTTACAGACTGCTGCTTTAGAAATCAGGTTTGCTTTATCTAGCAGAGTAAGCATATATTATTTCCACCACCTTCATAGATTTCAGGTGAAAAATTTATCTTTTTATGCAAAGGACACCATTTTGAACAGCTAATCAGTGTAAACAAGTTGGTGTCTTTAGGCCCTGACAGAGGTTGGGTTGTCAGTGAACGTCTGTCACACTAGTCACCGCTGTGTGTCCTGCACCGTTGCCCCTCATTGGTGCTAGTGGGCTTTTTTACCTGCCAGTCCCTAAAGTTGAATTGGCAACGGTGGAGCCCGTCAGTGAATGACTTCACTCATGTTGGCAGTTCATCTCAGTGCACAAGAAGAAAAACAGAAGTGAGGAACGTAAACAAAATTCTCAAGTCAACACACTAAACATGCTCTGTTCTCTCAACATCAGGTTGTGTTGTTAATATGCTAACTGGCTAACTAGTGTGAAGACGGTCTTCCGGTTTCCCTTTTTGAATGACAGTTACAGGCTACAACCATCTACTGGTGTTATCTCCTCTCACACTGGCACAGAACATACATGCTTGCTGGCTGCAATCTTTGTGTTGTGTTCATGTGCAAAATTTTGGCTGAGACACAAGCAACGCAATACGGGGCTTTCGTTTTTGCTAGTTCCCTGAAGTTGGTTTGGTGTATCTGGGCTTTTCAGCACTAGTTCGTAGCAGAATTAGTGGTGATTTGTGAACTGCCGTCTTGTTAAAGGCAGCCTGGAATTGTGCCACATAGGCACTGAATGGTCTCTGCAACCACCAGGTTATCATTTATATTTTTTCCCCTTTTATATCAAAATCTCCCTGAAAGGTATTACGCATCAACCATTTCTTTCTTTTACTGCTCTTATGCAAACAAGCCTGCATTAAATATCGCTTATCTTTTGCGCTGGCAGGTTTGGACTCTTGAAAAGAGCAGCAAAACATTTGCTATTGCGGTGATCAAAATTGCCACCAACCAAGTATGGTCTCTTTAACTTGAAGGACCACACATGCCATAAGTCAGTCGTGTTTCTGCTTAACTTAGCTTTGAATGTGGTGACTGGCTGAATGACATATGGGCATGGATTGCCACTTTGCATCCTCAGGGGAAATAATAGCTAAGTAGAGGTGGTTGTTTTGGTTCAATGATGTTTCCAGAGGGAACATATATTGATAGAAAACCATTGGCTTATCTAGAATCACTGGCAGGTATAATTTAACTGACATCTGACTAAATAGCATGTGTGTGCTTGCATTGTTTACATGTGGTGTGTTTATGCATGCAAGTGTCTCATAATATGTGTGTGTGCCATCACACATCTCCCCTAATCAATGCATTTCCTCTCGCCAATCAATGTGTGTTGATGAGGTTTGGGTGAGTGCATATCTCAGGGCTGCAGGCACTGTATACAAATGTATGTATTTCCTACGACCATCCACCTTCGCCACCAATCTGTCTGCCTGATTGTGTTCAGGAAGGGCAAAACCTATCATCAGCATTGGCATTACCTGCTCAATCAGTCGACAAGATTGGAAAAGAGGAGGGCAGTAACTTTTGTTAACAAGGCAGCTACAAGGACAAAACTTCTCAGAATTTCCCATGTGATTGACATGGAAATCTTTGATTGCATGATGGATGTGACAAACAAGAACAGCAAAATTTGGAGTGAATGATGGAGAGATGGGGTGGATGAAACAGAGGGACCCTTTTGCAGTATGTGGTAAATTTATGCAGGAATGTTGGAGTATATGAGGCACTGATTTAGCAAAACAGAACTGAAATTACATTTCAAATGTTATGGTACGGGCACACACTGGGTTCATTTTAATGACGTGGGAAAGATGTAAATCACATGACATATATAGCTAAAAGGGCATGCTAATTTGTCATTATTAGCTGACCTCTGTCTTCACTGGTTGATTTAATGTATCACTGCAACAAGCAGCTAATGTATGTACAGCTTGAAATATGGTTATGCATTAAGGAGTTACGTCATAGCAATAGAGCCGAGCATGACGCGCCTGAAAATACACTGTAGAGCTAAAGCGAGACAACAGGAACTGTGATTGAAAATTAAATTAAGTGTAAACACAGTTGCTGTATAATTATACTATGAAACGGCCAGATGCAATACAATGCATCTGCCTAGTGTTGCAGTGGTGCTGCCAGCAGGTGAAATCTGATGCCGATCCAAATCTTCCCTCCGACAGAGCTCCCATCAACCTTCTCTACAGAAAATCAAGTTTTGCTGTCAGATCCAGAAGACACACAGTGTCTACTTGCAGCAGTTACTTCTGACTGCTTTCACTGGACACCTGCCATTGCCTCAGCAAAGCTGTCAATAAAACAGTCACACACATACAGCAGGAGCAGTTAATGAAGTATTGTTCCTATATACTGTAGGAAAGTCTCTAGGTTGAAGAAGTCACTGAACAATTAGCCAGGCTGTGCTCCTTTGTGTTTCTTCAGCCTCCAAGCCCTGGTGTTAAAGACTTTATACAGCCTTTATATTTAGACGGACTGACAGACTGGTAGTTGGGCTGGTGTCGGAGAGGTGGGACAGCAGATGGTGAGAGGTGATGGTCGTGACTTGCTGTGGCACTATGGAGAGCTTTGATGTGGTTCACGCACACATACACGACTCAGTTCTTTGCACATACTTACACTGTATCTGTGGTGCCTATTTAAAATGCAATAGAGGAACAAAAATGTAAAGTTACTTACCAAAAGGTTTTTGTACGATTAAAGGAACACTTCATTTCAATCACTCACCCTGTGTTGGGTTTAATTCATAAAGAAATTTTGTTGTTCTCGCGTGCCTCCACAGTGAACAAAGAATTTGAAAACAGAGAATATTCTTGATGAATTAAAGTCACAGAGGTCTGTGTTTCACAACAGCAAAACTACGTTGAAACAAACTCTAAAATCATGCAGTATAATCCAAGTTTCATTTATCCAGTCGTGTGCGTAGTACTTCCCAAAACACATGCATTTTAGGCTCAAACCTTACTTATACACTTTATCCATCAAAGTTAGCACATGTATGTGGGTTTCCCTAAACGCAGGAAGACCCATTACAATTCAGGCCATTCTCATAAACTGTTCCTACAAAAAAGTAAAGCACCCAAATTCAGACATATCTTACATAATCATAACTCACAGATTTTGGAAGGCTGCAAAGTCAAAAAACAGAGGACTTTACCCTGAGACTTTTTCCAAGAAGACAGATGTTCCGTCTATGTTCCGTGTGTGAACTTTGGGTGAGTTGAGTTAAACTGTTTTAAGCTATGTCCTCGGGAGCATGCCTATGTTCCCACAGCTCTATGTTCCTACATTTCTCTTTTTCATAAATTTGTATCAGATTTTATCCCCCTTTCTCCCAATCTGGTAGCCAATTACACCCAACCTATTACCCCTAACCCTAACCCTAGTTGGAGGATAAAATTAAATTGAAGGGAAATGTAGGAACCTAATTTTGAAAATGTCCTAGAAATGTGGGAACATAGGGCCTAATTTTCAGTGAAAATAAATTCTTAGAAATGTGGGAACATAGGGCTGTGGGAACATATGGCCTAATTTTAAGAAAAATCTTAGAAATGTGGGAACATAGGGCTAACCCCATGTCGTCAACATGTTTCTTTTTCTAAACCTAACCACAGTTACTTTACTTGCCTAAAACTAACCTCTGTAACTTTATGTTAATTACTTAACGTATTTACATTGTAAAAGCAGGCAATAGAATCCTTTCACAGTAGACCAGAGCCGTGTACATGGCTCTAGAGAGGATGAGTATGCCCCCTGGTTATGTCTTTTTTTTTCTTCTTTTTACTGGTGTGTCATGTTCAACCTCACAAAGGGCTGGAAAATGGGTTAGTAAACAGCAGAAAGCTGCATGGAAGCCAATTGTATGCCAATTGTAACCTGTTCCATTAGTTTTTAAGTTTTAGCAAAAATTGTAAGTGTTTGGCAAGTACTGAGCATACAACTAGATAAATGAGACCTGGATGATACAAGTTGTGTGACATTTTTCGGAAAATGTTTTGATATATTTTTGCTGCCGTCAAAAGTGGTATCAGTTTACTTCAATTCATCAAGAACTGTCTAATTTTTCAGATTCTTCATTCACCATGGAGGAAAAAAAAAGTAACACAAGATGAGTAATTGATATACAAATTGTCATTTGGGGGTGAACTATTCCTTTAAGGTGGTTTGTTGCAATTAACATCACATACCGTCTTTATAGGCTGGAATTTCCAGAGCACTGCTTTTATCACATTATATCTGTATATTAATTGAACCGTGTTCCCAGCAGTCACCCGGCAGAATTAATATCTTTAATTCTATGAATGTCACTGCTGTTACTTTTGAAACATACTGCAATTTGTACCTTGTCAAACATTCATTCCAACAAAATGTGTAAATTAATTGTCTCAATATGTCATTATCTAATCATAAAAAAAATCCTATGATTGTGGCAGAAAAATACAATGGAGGTAAATTTCTGTGTCAAGATACAGTATGTCTTTTCTGTCTCACAGTCACACTCGATTAAGATTTCCTTCAGCTCATACTCAAACACACACACACACACACACACACACACAGTCTTTGATGTCTCTCTCAAACACAAAGTGATGCTGTCCAGGAAAAGTTCCTGACAAAGTAGAACAATATTAGCAGATAATGTAGAGCCACAGGTGCACCGTTCCCCCAGCAAGACAGGACAGTATGCTCCCAGCTCTTCCTTCATCCGTGCAAATGTTTTCTCAGATCACATTTGTATCTGCATTGGAGCGAAGGAAATCATTGAGATTCGCACTGTTATTTGCTTGGGCATGTTAAACGATCCCCTGTGATTTCTGCCTAGTCCTCGCCTGCTGAAGCGCTTCGACGCGGCCATGCGTTGTTAGCAGAAACGATAGAAAGTGCTGCAATGTTTTCTACGAGAGCAGCAGCAATTCAAGGCTATTAAACATTGTTTTAGGCACAGAGAGAGGTGCAATTTATTCACCACCGTGATCAAAGCTTAACCAGTGGAGCGAGATAACTGAGAGGGAAGGAAGAAGAGAGAATCCAACGAAGGGCACAGATTGACTGAACTCTAACAAGCAGACTGAGGTGCAGATATAAACAGGCCCTATTAGATACAAAAAAAAGAGAGATCCATTTGTGCAGGAAAACATCGAGAGAGAACTTTTTTAATAGAGTAGCCTTTAGCCAAACAGTGTTCATTATATACCTGCTGTATCTGCTCACCTGTAAGTCTCTGTGTGAGTAATTACTGTTTGTCCATGTCTGTACTAGGTATTCTCACATTCTCTGTATACAGAAGACAGATTCTCCTATGGCCGGTACACTAGAGTTTTATTAGGCTGTGCTACAGTCGATTCCTCCATCCTGACAATTCTAAGAAAAATCCAAATTGGAGGCTATCCTGTAGTGTGAAGTGTGTACACATTTAATCTTTACACACTGTTTTAAGCAGTCACAATGGTGCAAGCTAATAATTAAGCATCAACACTGGGGTGAAGCCTAATGATTTCTGCATTGCCAATTCTCTCAAACCCAATAGAAGGATGCCAGGGTAATAACGTCATTGCTAACACCAGCAACAGAAATATTATATCTCACAAGAAAACAACAGAGACAGAATCCCCAAAGACTCAATGGGGTGTTGGTAGAGAGGGTGAGCTGCTTCAGATGCCTTCAGGTGCCACATCACTGAGGACCTGATGAGGACTTCACAAACCAACACCCTGCTGTAGAAGGCACAATGAGCTATCAATCATCTGAGACATCTGAGGCTATTCAGAACTGTGACCCCCCTTTCCATGGACCTTTTACATGTGCATTATGTAGAGCCAAACATATCACCAGAGGCTCATTATCCAACCCGCAGGACGCCTACACCAGGCAGTGCAGAGCCAAGCCAGTTGTTTCAGCTCCACAGCAACAGCCAGCTGCTGCAGTCAGGGAAATGACTGTCATAAGTCATATGGACAAAGTCATAAGGCCCAGTGCTAAGAGGCTCAGGAGGAGCCTCGGGCCATAAGGATTCTTAACATGGAGGCTGCCAGTATTCTATTCCACAACATCACTGGATCAGTATTCATCTGCTCTACCCTTTAAATGTACACCGGGATATTAACCATGACCATCTGCACATACATTCAACATCTGTACTTTTACACTGCACCATCTGTAGCCTACTTTTTATACCTGTTATTATAGTCCAATCAACATTCTCTCTTCTAATGTCTTTGCTTATGCATCTGCATCAGGATTGTTTATTGTACGTATCACAATCCAGGCGTTACAATTCAATATATTGTGTTTTTTTTTAAATCTGATTTTAGGAAAAGTATGATAATATCAAGAAACTCAGCCATATGCACAAAAAAAATCTCTTTTGCCCCATAATAGAGAGATTTGTATTTTTAGGATGCTTTCAGACCTAGAGTTGTCTTGCTTTGGTCCAAATCAGGGACTTATTTTGTTCCAGAGTTGTATAATTGCGTAGAGTTGGTTCGTGTTCTCACGGCAGCATTTACAAGCGAACCAGATCAAATGCCTGCACGAGAAAGCTGCTCTTGACTGGTCAGAATTTCCATGTGGGAAGAATCCAGGAAGTAAACAAAATGCTGAAGAAGAGTACACTTGCAAGATAAATGTGACACTTTCTAATGTCACAATGGAGGGACAACTACGCAGGTTGATTTTAGCGCTGGTTGGCATGTACTTTGTTGCGTGCATTGTTCATTTTAGGCAAACCATACCATTTGAAAATGGGCCGCATCCAATTTCAAATTAACATTCCTCCAGGACGGCAACATGCTCATGCTTGTTTAACCCAAACAATGTGTAATGCGACTGCAGTTGTTTTGGATCGAGGTTGGAACACGTTCTCACCACAAACGAACTGCACCAGAGTTTGTTTGTAACCAGACCGAGACCACCTCTTCAAGCAGGTCTCGGTCCAGTGCACACCCAAGTGCACTGGGTGCAAGCGATTGCTGTGTTCACACCTGCCAAAATGAACCGCACTTAGGGGGCAAACAAACTTGAGTTCGATTGAACTGAACCAAACAGGGCAAGAGTGAAAGCACCCTTATTTATCACAGTCCCTGTAACATTCATCACCACAGCACTACTTTTTGTGCAATCTGAGCAAATTAATTAACATTTAACTATATCAGTAAAAAATAAATGAATAAATAATAAAAGTGCCTTGAGGTAAACAAATTTAGAAAAACTCCATGTTCTGCTGTTGAATAAACATTAAAACGTGAGCTGACTGACTGAAATAATATTACAATACTCAAGCATTGTGATATTTTCATGGACCTCTATTCTGCAAGACATTTCACCTCTCATCCAAGGTGCTCCTTCAGTTCATTCAATTTAGATTATATTCACTTCAGAGTACCATGACTTGGATGACTGAGAATCTCCAACAACAAGTTGCTAGACAATTTGGGAAGAATGCCCTTCAGAACTGAAGAAGCCTCTTGAATGAGAGGGAAAACATCTTCAAGAAACTCAAGCAAGTCCAGTTGCCTACGATGTAGCACTTAAGAATACCATGAACTGGGTGACTGAGAGACTTCACCAGCATACCCACCCTCTTTATCATCTGCAGGCAATCCAAAAGGCTGCTGCAAGACTACTTACTAGGTGAAATAGATGGTTTCACATTTCCCCAATTCTTAGATCTCTTCAGTGGTTCTGTCACCTATAGGATCCCATTCGAAATTCTCATAGTCACAGAGCATTACACAGTCAGTCGTCCACTCATGTGGCTGAACTACTTCACCCATATTCCTTAGCTCACTCTCTTCGGTAAAATACACTAAATTTGCTGTCTGTCACTCAAACCTGCCTTAAGACACATTGCAGCACCTAAATTTTGGAATGCCCTGCCTGCACCCTTATGGTCTGTTGACTCTGTTGTTTCTTTTAAAACCCAGCTAGACAGCACATCTGTTTAGACAGGTGTTTGGGTACCTGTATGAATTAGCTCTGTATGTGTGTATTCTTGTTGCGTGTTGTGGTTATTTTTCAATATATGATGTGTAAACAGGTTTGCACTTAAAACCACGTGGCTTGAGTTACCACTCTGTCTTCAATGTTTTCTTTATTGTATGTTGTATATTTCCCTCGTAAAGCACTTGGTGACTTGTGTCTATGAAAGGTGTCACACAAATACATACACTTGAACTTTAATCAGAGATTCTCAATGGCCATGCTACTGACGTTTAGATAGTCAATCACAAAACCAATCTGACCGAAATATTAGCTTTTAAACTTGCACTTTTTTCACAGTTCTATACTGTCACTGTCTTCACTGGCAAAGACCTGAGGGAGAGCTGGATAATATGCTCAAAAGCCTCCTTCAAACCACACCTCAGAGGAGAAAGGTAATTCCCTTTGAGGGACAGAGGAATACAGATCTTTCCTTTTTAAATGACAGGCATGTAACTCAGGCTGGCCGAGTGTGGTTGAACTTTCATGTGTATGCTTTGGGCAAAGTTCAGGCCGACATGTTTTTAGGTGAGGGGCCGGGTCTGGCTCAGGTTGATATTTCAGACTGGCAGACTTTGCCTTGGATTGTGTGCCAAGTATTGAGATCCTGCCACACACTGCTGGCCATACTGATGTGTGATGCACTGATAAGGTTTCTGTGAGAGTTCTGGTCTTGACATCATAGACGGATCACAAATTAAGAGGGTATTCTCAGGGTAACCATAAACCCTTCTTAACCCTGTACTTGCCTGATCATTAGCGAGAGTAACCATATTTACAACTGAGACAAAAAAGCACAGTGTGTGCCATTTTGAGTTCAGGAGACTGAGCAATTAGCATTACAGAAGTATAAAAAATGACAAGTTGTGGTTTTTCAAGGGTTATGTTCCCCGCAATGACCCCCCTGGAGTCTTGTCACAGTGAGGTTGCGAGGCAACCAGGAAGTCACTGTGAAAACCACAAGAAACAAGATACTATGTATCAATTAATGAGCTTTAGAGATGCTGACAGGCACATTATTTGACCTTTTGACACAGCGAGGCAGGCTGTGCCCCCCCCTGTTGAGAAGGATCTAGCTGCGGAGCTCCAGGCTCGGGGCCCTCCTCCTCCTCTGTCAGACTCTTTCCAGTACCAGGCCTGGAGAAGGAAGTGAATAATGAATGGCAAAAACAGTCATCAGGATATGATAGCATGCATTCATTATTTTGAATAAGCTACACGACCTTAAGGTAAAACCTTAATATTTTGACTGTAACTGACAGTTAAGACTGTATGCATGTGCGTGTGTTTTCCTATGAAAGGCAATGCACCCAAATTCATACATAACCCATGCTGATGGCAGTAAACAAGGAAGTAGTCCCAAGCACTTGTAAGCAGGCAGGTTGGGTGGTGGAAGGGTCTTAAAAATGTTTTTTTTTTTTTTTTGCCAAGGTTGTTCCCCTGCAGTCGCATGTTCAGATCTGTGTGCACTTTGAGTGAATTTTGAATCATTTTAAGGTACTGTATGTTCTCACCATGCTTCTTTTTCTAAACCTAACTATAGTAACTTTTATTACCTAAACCTAACCTCCATATTTTTACGTTACTTATTTAACTGCATGTTAAGGACTTAATACCACTCGTTGGGTCAAATTCGTAGGATATCACGCGCACTGTTGTGCATGCATCTGTTGTAGGATGTCATACAAACTGTTCAATGAGAAAAGGTTGTTCAGCCAGGTTAGATAATGTAATATTAAGCTGAAATTAATTGGAACTAACTTTGTGAGTTTGCTAATGTTAGCTAGCTAGCTAGCTATGCTAATGTTGTTATGTTGGCAAACTCTGGTTTTTAAGTAAATTATTTTCTGCTTAAAGTTACTTTACCTAACTTTACAGTTACAGTTATACTAAAATATTATGGTTTTATTATTTGTTTTGGTGTTATTGTTGGAGGCCATATGGCAAAATGTTATGTGGTATCTAAGTTAACTCTTTATGCTCTGTAGCCTATAATGTTGTGGCATCCAAACACATAATACACAGTGGCATCTAAAAATTTCAGCAATACACTTTTTAATGATCAGCACAGCAAACAATACATATGTAGCTTACACATAAAACCAAATGTGATCAGTCTGCTTATAAAATGCCTGCTGACACAGTGGTATGGACATGATGCAATGCACTAAATATAAGCTCAGAAAGCTACTTTATTTATTACTAATTTATAAAAACTTGTGCTCTTGGTGAGTCTTCATTTTGATGAATAATAGAATAAACTCAATGAGCCTCAGATGATCTTACTTGAATATATGTTTTTTTACAACATAAATCCCATCAAAGAAGCTTTTGGCACAGCACATGTGAATTTTAAGTGTGAAAAACAATACACTGAGCATAATAATACAGTGGCATTGCAGCATCATTATTGATAAGGATGCTCAATAAACATGTGATTTTCCACCATGGGTCTTTGTGATGGAGATGAGTCCTTGCACCAAGGTAAGAGGCAAGAGCCTGAGAATCTATTTTCCATTTCAAGCCTTAATGCTTATCTAAGCTAACCATCTCCTGCCTGGTTATAACTATGTCAGAGAGATGAGAATGGTGAAACTCTCAAAATGTTGAACTATTATCTTTTTTAACAATCCAAACCTGAAATAGTTTTTTCTACATTTCTTGGGGTTTTGGAAGGAGAATCTCAAATCTCATACAGGTGACCATCCTTCTACTAAACCCAGGAGTGGAAGAATACTTGTGTGCATTCAAAGCTAAGGGCTGCAACAACCTGAACAAACTGCAACAACAGCTGAATTCACCAAACAATGATTGGCCCATTGTCCACCAGACTGGATGGGAGTTGACAGCTTGCCATAACCATATTAAGACATCATTTTCCCTGCTGGATTACTGCAGTCAGCGCGTAACTGTAGTCCTCTGTGGGTAAGCTCTCTAGCATCTGGGTAAAAGAAAGGCAAATCTCTCCAGTGACGTCAAACTTTGATAACGGACAAAGAAGTGGCCGCCATCCTGGAGGTTCAATCTTTTTATAACATGAGCAGCTCTGTTATAAGATATCCACCACTAGACAGAACAGAGAGGTACAAAAGGAGGGAGGCAGGAAGGACGTAAAAATGAAGAAAAAAAAGAGGATGTGGAGACGAAGGTCACACAAGGAAGGAAAGGGAGAGTACAAGGTGTGAACACGAGTCGTACACTGGGAGGTTATGAGCAGATCAGGTGTGAGAGCAGGGAGGGGGTAAAAGCAGAGAAAGAGAATGAATAAATAGATGGCAGAGTGATGGACGTGGCATATCCCTACAGATGAAAGAGTGAAGGGTACAGCTTTAAGAGGGCAACAACATCAAGAGGGAGGGGGAGGGAGAGGCTGTCATGCAAAATGATCAGAGCAGGGGTTTGAACAGATGGGAGAAGAGGGGAGGAGAAGGCCAGAGGAAGAAAGGAAAAGGATAGAGGGGAGAGGAGAAAAGATAACAGGAGGGGTTAGAGGAATAAGAAAATGTAATCATAGCAGACAATAGTTCACGAGCGAGGGGAGGGAAAGGAAGTGCAAGAAGAGAAAAAGGGAGAAAAAGAAAGAAGAGGAGGTAAAGATGGGGTGTAAGCAGCAGAAGCAGGAGAAAGCAAGGGGAAGAGATGGTGAGGAAAAGGGGAGAAGGAAAGGACGGGAGAGGGGGCATGCACAGGAAGACAGCAGAAGTGGAAGGGAAAAAAGAAAAAGTAGAGGAAGGGAGAGTAAATAAAAGATAAATGTGAACAGAAAAGACGGGAAGTGAAAGTAGAATAAAAGAGAGGAAGAGAAAGGAAAGGAAATGAAGATGGCAAATGGGAAAAAAGAAGAATGGGGTGGGAGAAACTGGAGAACAGGAAATGAGAAAAGGTAGAGCAGAGACAAAAAGGATGAAGTGAAAAGGGAGGAAGAGACAAAAGAAGGGAGGAAGGACGGTCAGGATGAAGAAAGGAGGGGTGCTGAGAAAGATGACGTCATGGATAGAGTTCTGGCTACGGCAATGAGATGGAGATAAATGGAGGCAAAGATGGGAACAGAGACAGAGAGCGACAGAGAAAGAGAGAGCCAGGTAGCATCAGACAAGAGGTGTAAATAACTATAATGAGGCTGTGCAGAAAATAGAGTGCGGGATGAGATCGCGCTACATAAAGAAAACGGGGGAGAGAGAGGTAGAGCCGGATGACAGAGGGGGTTTGAGTAATGCCATCCCGGTGCCATGCGCCTAAAGCGAGATGACAGAGACGGAGGCTGTGACAGAAATTGCAGCATGTGGGGAGGAAAAAGTGATCAAAAGAAAATGAGGAGAGTCAAACACGGTGACAGAGAGAGTGAGAGGGTGAGAGGAGAGGGGGAGACAGAGAGGCTGGTGTCTGGCAGGAAGGATGTGTGAAGAAGGGCTGACGGAAACAGAGGATAAAGAAGGAAATTAGATGGAAGACGGTGAAAGAAAGACAGACAGAGGTTGAGCGAGGTGTGAGTAATGTTGCCTCTGTGCTGTCGCCCTAATGAGACAGGTTTGCTTTATGGATGCATCTTGCATCTCCCAGCAACTTCTCTGTTGCTATCAGCTGTGATTAATAGACACACACACATTCATAAACACAGAGAGGTAGGTGTAAATTGTGAAAGGGGAAATTGCAACCATTCCAGTGTGCATAATGCTTAGTACAAGTGCTGCAATAAAGCTGTGTGATAATCAATACAGGATCATTTGCATGCTTGTTGCTGTGCTGCAAGATTTTGTTTTAGTTTATGTGAGTGAGGTCATCGAAACAGAACGTAGAATATCAAAACCAAAGCTTCAGAGGTTCAGATCAGCTTCATGACCTCAAAGTGCTGGCAGAGTACTACTGAGCGGTTTTGTCTTCTGTATACCACTGATTATGCCATGGTGATGTCATCAGGGTCTTCGAAAATGGTGTAAACTGGTGTGGCATTTGAAAGACATGGGCATTTACCTGTCAGTCTATCCTTCACTCATGCTTAGTGTTTCCTGTTTTATTTTGTTGCTTACATCTCCTCTCGTTTCAGACCCCTTCACTTCCTGCACTCGTGTGTCCCCGCCCACACACTTTTGATTGCCTGCCCCGCCCTGATTAGCCTCACCTGTTACTGCAGCCCTGCAGTCTACTCACCTGTTCTGACTTCCCCAATTAGTGTCTCCCTACTTGTACCTGCTCAGTTCTTTTGTTCTTTGTCAGTTTGGCTTCATTTTTGGTTCTCTCACATGCGTTCTTGTGCCTCCCTGCTTTCATATGACTAATTATGGGACATGCAATTTTGAAATTGTCCCACTGCCTCTTCTGTTGCCTGCAATTGTGTCCAAGCCTGCTACCTGCTCTCCAAGACCATAAAAGGCAAAAAAAAAAAAAAAAAAGCACAAAAAAAATCTGTTTGTCCAAGAAAACCACAGAATCAGTCTTTTCAGCCACTGGCCCCAAAACAACATGTTTTTGCTGAAGTTACAAAGCCATGTAGCAGCCATGTTGTAGGAACAAAGGATGGAGTCAAAAAATAAATTTGTTTTCAGTTTCCTTCTGACATCAGATGTTAGTTTCTTAAAATCATGACCACATTCATTCAAAAAACATACAACTTAATCATTACATCATGAAAGCCTTCCTGTAAAAGTGTGTCTTGAGGAGCGATGTAAAACGAGGAACAGACTCTGAAAATTTCCTCAGGAAAATCGTTCCAGAGTCTAGGGGCCCTGATTGCAAAGACCCTGTTGCCTTTTGTTTTCAGCCTAGACCTTGGAACAGCTAGCATGGCCTAACCAGCAGATCTCAGCAGACTGCAAGCTGGTTTGTGTGAGGATAAAAGGTCTGAAATATAGGCAGGGGCTAGCCCAAGTCTGGCCTTAAAAACAAATAAAATCATTTTAAAATCAATCCTACAATGAACAGAACACATTTTTTAGACCTATTTAAAAGCCGAGCTGCAGCATTTTGTACTAACTGTAAATGGTGAAGTGATTTCTGGCTGAAACAGGTATATAAGCTATTACAATAGTCGAGGCGTGAAGAAATATAAGCATGGATGAGTCTCCAAATCTGTGGCTGAGATAAAAGACCTGACTTTGGCTATGTTTCTCAAATGATAAAAACATGTCTGGACCACGTTTTTTTACATGAAGTTCAAAGCTCAAGTCCTGGTCAAAGATGACGCCGAGGTTTCTGGCTGAGGGTTTTACAAGAGGTGTTAAGTCGCCAAGGCTTTCCAAAATGAGTTTTCTTGTTGTGGATGGACTTATAACAATGACATCGGATTTTGACTGACTGAGCTGGAGAAATTGTCTGACATCCAGTATTTTATTTCTGTGATACAGTTGTGGAGGGCTGCTATATTAGATCACTCGGCTTGATTGGGATGTACAACTGTGTGTTGTCTGCATAACAATGAAAATGGACGTTGTATTTACGAATGATGTCACCTAGAGGGAGCATGTAAATGGAAAAGAGAATAGGGCCCAGGATCAACCCCTGGGGGACACCATAGGAGACATTAGTGGGGGAAGAAACAGAGCCAGCTATAGATACGGAAGAGTATCTGTTAAAAAAGGTAAGAGCTGAACCAATTCAGGGCCACGTCAGTGATTCCTGCCCACTTCTCTAACTGGTTCAAAATTTACTATAAAAAAGTGTGGTTTAGACCTGCTCTTTTGTTATGATGTGGTGCTATCTAAATACAAATGGACTTGACTTGACTCTACGATTTGAATTTTTTTAACTAAATTCATAGTCTCATAAAATGAACAAGTTTACTTTTTTTTTTTTTAATAAAAAAAAATTGTGATCATCATTCAGTCACAGATACTTCCCAAGACTGATTGGATGTGGCTAATGTTCAGACTTGTTATTTCAGACCTGGAGGGCATAGTTTGCATAAAAAAAAAAATACGATTTTTGCATCGGAATCTGTGACTTACTGGTAGATTCTGAAAAGTCCTTCAACAAACGACACCACGGTCACATTACTTCAACATCACCACCAAAACAGTGCTGTAAAGCTGTGTTCAGCATGATGACGTTCAGCAGTCTCATTTTGCTACCTGTTAGCAGGCGCTTTTTTTAAGACACATAAAAGCTTCAAAAGTCACAGGTGGACTATATACTGATCTTTGTATTATGTCATAGAATAAATGGTGACAATCTAGGCTTGTGTAACCACAGACCTTACTTCGAGGATCTAACCAAAAATTCACTCCAAATAAACACTGACTTTGAGACGAGGGCCGTTAACTTATTTTCAGGGTTTAGGACTCATTCCTGCAGCACTCCATTGTTACACCAGACAGCGTACATGCAGGACAAGGCCAGACATCGTGCCTGGGTGCTACCATAATCCAGTCAGAAGTACTGGGCCATCTCAGCATGAATGCTAGTTCTCAAAGATAGCATTATTTTTTAAACTAAAACATATAGATCTCAATAGATCTAGCCTTTAAACAGACTACCACTGAAGTGATGAGGTGATGCAACAAAGGAGTATTCTGCCTTTTCTTTACTAATTAGTAAATAAATAAAAAATAAAAAAACATGAATCACATTCTATATGCAAAAGAAATAGAAAAAAACTCCTGGAAGGTGCTTTGGGAACTACAGGGTTCATTCTTTCATCTCCCAGATTGTACTTCTAATCCCAAGCCACAGGACGTGCGACTGTTACACTGACCCAAATATTCCTCAGCGATTCATTCAGCTTAGTTTTGGGTTTTGTAAACTAAATTAAATTAAGCTCCTTCTAACTGTCAATTGGCTTCCTCAGAGTTATGCACCCATGGGGACTGAGCATGGATTTGTTGGAACAGGGGCGCTGCATAAATGTAGACCATACCATACCATAGAGGCTTAAATTAATTTCCATTCCCCCTTGTCATCAACATTCAAGACAGAGGAGAAGAGAAGTGAGCCAGAGCTTCTCTGTGGCCATCAGCAGAAGGCTGTTGTTGTACTGGGCTGATCCCAGGTGTGAATAGGTGCAGCTGTATGAATTTAAAGCAGACGAGTTCTGTGAAAGAGAATACGTGCTCAGCAAAATCCTTCCCTTGATAAATAAAGATAAGGAAGAACAAAGGAACAGCGCACAGAAATAAAGTGTTTGAGAGAGTGGCCTCTTGTTCGGCTTTGCTTGGCAACATTCCTAGAGCCTTTACCAGAGCAACATGATGGTGTTTGTTGTATGCAATCCCCCAGTTTAACCATGGTATTTTAACCACTTTGGCAGTAAATAGATAAATGTTAAAGGATAGGTTTGGAGGTTTCCAAGTCTTCAGAACTTAACACAATACTCACATACTGCTCTGTAAGGAATCAAGTACAGAATCCACAGACCTCTTTCTGTGTAAAATGCATTTTACAGTACAGCCAAAGCTAATCTGAAACTCCAGCAGTTTGAGTAAGACAAACTGGGTATATATATCTTTAGTTCAAGTTACAGTCTTATTTTAGTTACATTTTTCCTATTTACCCCCTTGGTTGCAATTGAAATAAACTGGCTCCCACTATGGGGATATTGACTTGACTTGGACAACTCTACTTTTGAGGTTGTTTAACTTAAACACAGAATTTTACACAGAAAGAAAGATTAAAGATTTTGTTGCCCATCGATTTTACAGTGTAACAGAAGGGATCGCTTAAGTCAGTACAGAGAGAGAGGATTGATTATATAAACCAAGAAGTATAGCATGTGAGTATTGCATTGAGATAAACCTAAAAACATCCCAACAATGCTCACCAAAGATGCCCAATGAAAACATCCAATAGATACTCATTTTGGGCGTGTTTCGTTTCTCTTCCAAATTCTGTAGTTTTCTTAATGACTGACTGACTGAAAATATGTGACTGATGTGGTGCTCTGATAGAGGCCATCCAGAGCTCATAGATCATCTGGGACCATCACAGATCATTAGACTTGCTCGCCATCTCCAGAATCAGACCCAAATATGCAGAAGCAGCTTTTGGTTTTTATGCACCAAAGATCTGGAATATATTTCCTGAGCACTTGAGGTCTACTCCAACCTTTTGTTCTTTTTCAATAGAGGCTTTTAACAAACTTTTGCCAGAAATGTGGACGTAATCGAGTGCTTCAAAGCTTCAGTTGTTGCCACGGTCATCGATGTCCAAATTAGTATTTGAATGCTTTGTGGTTTTTTTTGTTTGTTTGTTTTGCTTTGGTTTTTACCAGCAGACTGGTGGAGGAAACTGAAAAAAGGCGACAAGTGTCAGACACAAATGAGGCCAGTGTCCATCGACTAAGGATTCGAGCAATTAAATTGGCTGTCTAAAAATGAAAAGAAACAGGTTAGATGAATTTTGGAGGGTTTTCTGGGGTTGGCAACAGTAATGAAGCTCTTGGTTTGCATCAAGTGATGTGGCCTGACCTGTGGCATTAGGAGTTATTAATATTTTTTTAAAAGCACAAAGTCCTACCAAAGTTGGGTCGAGTTTGGGTGGCTTATCAGCATATATTAATATGACCCCCCCTTCGCAAGTTGAGTTGTGTCCTGTCAAAGCTTTGAATATTTTAGGGTAATTATCACTGAAGCTATGAAGCTCCAAAAATGGTATTTGGGACAGCCCTATTTCAAACTTCCAGATTGTCTGACACAATGACATGATATATTTGAATAAAATGTAGTGGTTATCAATAGCAGTAAATTCGGAAATGACAAACAGCTTGTAAAGAAATGATATTTCCTTTAAGTCATTAACACATCAGGTATGTCTCACATTCTAGAAATTTACTGTAAAAATCTCACAAGTTACAGAAATAATGATAATCTGTTATGAACTCACAGACTTCTCATCACACACAGCAAAGGTGTCAGACTGTGGGAGACTGTTATTGTAAAATTAGTGTGTAGCTCATGAATATGAGTAACCATCTGAAAAGCTAAATCCAAAATATGCCCACATTAGCTGTGTTTATTTAATAATACATTTCAAAGGGTGGATTAGTCACCATTCATTACTAGAACTTCATTAAAGTTTAGTAAGTAATGCGAGCAGTTCATCATCACTCAACAGTGCACACAGTGTTGGCACGCAGCCAATGATATTTGGGGGACACATGGACGATTATGCTGTTTATGTTCTCATCAATTAATCACTTCAGTAATTTGTTCTCTTTTAATATGCTGTTTCACTGTGACCTTTAATTACCTTTTTATCCAATTGATTCTGTTATGGCTTCATTGTGTTTCATCTTGGTTATTGATCTTTTTTGTAACTCCACTGCCAAATCTCTTTTGTAGCAGGCTGATACAACTTGATTTAATTTTGAACAATCTCCAAAAAAAAAAAAAAAAAAATCTGTTAGAGTTCTCTTGAAAAATGTATTTAGCAGGTGATTGGGAGGCATACTGATGTTTAAGATATAAGAAGGTCTCCAGTTACTAAAATGTGGACTCTATGCAAGCAGCCAGCCACATTTGTGACCAGGGTAAAAGAGATGAGGAAAGTAAAAGTGGATTCAAGTAAATAGAAGCAAATAATGGCACACAGAAGGGGGGAATAGATAGTGAGAAGCAGGCATGACAGGGAAAAACTACCAAACTATGTGGGGGTCTCCAATGGGCTGGATAGCCACTACGTTGAGATGGAGCGTGTTATTATTGCAGGCAAAAGCAGCATGTGGTGAGAAGGATGGAGAGACTGTGGCAACGCATGGTGTCAGAGAGGGAGAGCTATGTGCTTGGCCAGTGATACTGATAGAGAGAGAACATGCAGAGAGCAGGATGGCAAAAGATACAGTTTTTATGTTTTTATTAAACTGTGGTGCAAGATTATGAGCAAACTGCATGTTTCCTTCAATTCCCTTTATGTGAATGTAATCAAGACAGTGTGATGAAATTACAGAATTAACCAAGCAGAAGTTACTGTGATGCTTGAGGGCATTTAATTGCTGTAGCATAAAGGGGAACACACACCGGTGGCGTATGATGTGCTGGTTGATGCACATGAATATGTCAGGATACACACAGGATACATCCCTCGTCGTATTTTCTAGTACATCAACTCTTCAGATACACAGCAGTCTAATCACATTACAGTCAGCCAAATTGTGTAAAATGATTATTAAATGAACAGTGATCACATGCAGCAGTCTGCACTCTGACGTCATCACCTCCCGCAAGAAAAGAACAAGCTTAATACAGCAGGGATTGGGGAGTGACCATCGTAACATTGCCACTACCAAACCATAGTCTCAGAGCCTATGTGTGGAGGTAGTGCTAATGCAATGCTCTGTGACCCTTCATTGGGAGTTTATTTCTGAAAAGAAACTGCATGTAATGAGCATAAATTGACACGCTGTCCCTAAGTGTGCAAAACTGATGCTGGATGGGTACCTAAAGCATCTTATTAGACAAGTTGGGACAACCTGGTCTCACTCCAAAGTCATCGAAATCTGGTGCTTGGGCAGTGACTTGCAGTGTCAGACAGATGAAAAAGCCATTCTATAAAGTGGGCGTGATACGCAGTCATTATAGTTTAATGGCACTTGGCAGCGTCTGGGGGAAACGCAGTGGGACAAGAACAAAAGCTAAGGCGGTGAAAGTCCGAGAAGGGTGGTGAATGGGTCCGACAAGCAACGACTTTCACCCGGAAGGTTGGTGTTTGCGTCCCGTAAGATTATAACGGCAACCACGTGCTTTTGTTGCCTAAACCCAGCCACGTGCGTTGGTTGTTGGAGGAAAAAAAAAAAAAACGTCTATTTGCGGTGTTACACTGACATAGTGCATTTCTTTTGAAAGAGACTGTATGTAAACAGTAAATTTCCTGTAAAAATGTAACAGACATAACTTAGCATTGTCAACAACCAACGCACTTAGGGTACCTTTCACGTCCTACGAGAGTCCATGGCCAAAAGTCCATTTGTCACAAGGTCGGAATGAGAATGTGTTGAACTAGAAATAATTTTTCTAAAATTCTGTTTGTTTGTTTTTTGGTGCAAATTTAAATTGTGCAGAGGTAAATAAAACATAGGAATGTGTATGATGAATGAAAGAGAAAGAAGACGTGTAAAAGCAAGTGGAGAACTAGTGTCAGAGAGTCGTAGGAAAGAGCAAGTGACAAAGAAGAAGGGAGGGAGGGACCGAGACATGGTGGCAAAATAATGAAATAGTGATGAGTCTTATTTAACGATTGAATGACACGAGAAATTCTATGTGTGGATTAAATATTAACGCAGCAAGAAAGAGATGAAGCCCTGCCTCTTTCTCTTCTGCTGTCTTCTCCTCCCTCCCTTTCTTTATCTTTCCTTCCCTCACTCTGACGCTCTTTTTTATCCAAGATGGTGAAGCATGAGAGAAGGAGGGAAAAGGGCTGAAGTGAAGAATGACAAGAGCAGAGGAGAGTGTGACGGAGAGAAAGGATGAAAAGTTGGTGCTGCTTTTTGGCAGCTTCAGTGTTTGATGTAGCAGAGTCATTAAAAGTGGGCAAGTCATCCCAGCTCCATGTGGGAGCCCATTACACCAGATTGGTTTATGGTGGGAATAAGACTCATTTTTACACTGGCCCAGCCTCTCTGTCTCACACACACACAGTACGCTCCGTCTCACTCTGCTCCTTCCTCTCTTGCGAACCCTGGCAACTTAAAAGGGAATGATCTGTAATTAGTGAGGTGATACAGGTCATACAGATGGGTGGTGTAGCTGACTTAAAATTTAATTTAAGGCATTGTTACAGGATGAGAAAAAGATTTCCTCTGCAGTCACTTGAGAGAGGGAGGGAGATGAAGGAAAAAAAGAGAGAATAAAAAGGCCTTGGGGCTTATCTTTCCTACAGGCTTCAGATGCATGTTAACACATGAAAGGAGGCCTCAACCCTTCAACTAACACTCACTGACACATGTACAGTAACACACATACACACACGAGCATGCACTCAGTGATGCAAGACTGTACGGCTCTGACTTTGTACAGCTCTTTTACATCTCCAAGTAGTTCTCCAACACAAAGATGCAGAAACACATTTGTATTCATGATGCACCCACGTATGTGCAAACACACAATAGCATCTTTGTGCGTCTATACCTGCGAGGCACTTCAGTGATATAATGCATCTCCCAGCCTTGTACTCTTACCTATTTCTGATCATAAAAGCAGACTCTATATGTGCTTTTTTTAAAATGCAAATGCCCACTTAGCTGTTAGCAAAAAGCAGTAGCCTAATGTAGGTTACATCACTGATGCTCAACCTTCACATGTGTAGTTCGTTGACAGTATGGTTGACTGTGATCACGTGGCCACAGCAGGGGAATGGCCTCCAGTACATTAGTGTCAACAACAACCAGCAATCTCCAAGGCTAAAATACGAAGCCAAAGCAGAGGTGCCAGAAATTGCAGTTTCCTGAATGGCTACGTGAGGCTGGCTCCAGAAGTGAGTCATTCCCATTGGACCCCCATCTTAAAATGGTCAGCTTTAAAGCTGAAATAAATACATTTACATCCTGATACAAAAAAGTGTTTTGGTCTCTAAAGCTGATTTCCCAATCCCTGACAACTGTATGGGGGGGTGAATTCTTATATAACTCACCCGTTTATATTTTATTGAGGCTTAAATACTATATGCACACTCTCCTCTCCCCCAGCTAGCCAGCGGGGTCCCGCAAGGTTCAATCCTAGGTCCCATTCTTTTCTCCATCTACGTGCTTCCTCTCAGTCAAATCATTCAAAAATATGACATCTCTTTCCACTGCTATGCTGATGACACCCAGCTAAATCTTCCCCTCCAACCAAACAACCAATCCAAACTCACCAATACCTTCAACTGCATCAATGAAATAAAGTCCTGGATGGCAGTAAACTTCCTTCAACTAAATGAAGCTAAATCCGAAATCATTCTCTTTGGCCCTTCTGACAACACCAACCTGATATCCAACAGTCTTGGCAACCTGTCCACTCCTATAAAACCTCACATCAAAAACTCTGGTGTCATTTTCGATTCTGCACTCAAGTTTGATAAACAGGTCACCCCAGTAGTCAAAGCCAGTTTTTTCTAATTTCACACTATCGCAAAAATCAAACCATTCCTCAGTTTCAAGGATTTCCACTCGCTTGGACTACTGCAACTCTCTTTACACTGGAATTAATAAGTCATCTCTCTCTCCTGTTTACGAGTGGTACAAAACGCTGCAGCCAGACTTTTGACAGGTATCCGAAAGAGAGACCACATCACCCCTGTCCTAGCCTCTCTCCATCGGCTTTGGTCAACTTGGGTTGTTTTTAAATGTGCTTTATAAATAAACGTCTGCGAGACGTCACAACAGTCTCGTCGCTCCACCCCAGCTCTACCTTCTTGTCTAAATATGTTCACTTCTGGTTCCAGAAAAAACAAGATGACAATGACTGAAACACCAAATTAGAGGCTTTAAAATGCAGAGGGTTGGGTGTCTGTGGCTCAGAGGCAGAGCTGGTTGTTCACTAATCAGCAGCTCAATCCTCGGCTCCCCCAGTCTGCATGCCGAAGCATCCTTGGGCAAGAGACCGAACCCCAAATTACTCCCAACTGCTGTTCCATCAGTGTGTGAGTGTCTGAATGGTTACTGAGTAGCAGGTGGCACCTTGTATGGTAGCCTCAGACACCAGAGTGTGTGTGTGTGTGTCTGTGTGAATGGGTGAATGTGACAGGTAGTGTAAAAAGCACTTTGAGTGGTTGTAAAACTAGAAAAGCTCTTTATAACTGCAGTCCATTTACCATTCCATTTTACCATTTTAAACAGGAGCCCACTAAGCGATTGGTGATGTCACAGTATGTATTATCCATTATTAAATACAGTCTTTGGTCAGTGACAGAAAAACACATCAAAGTCAAAACTCCAAGCTAAAATCTATTATTTTTGTTCAAGAAATCAACGAGGGTGGAGCAAGGGGTGGATGTGACTCATATCTTTATGGCTTAATAAAATATAAAAAGTTGAGTTATATAAAATTTACCACCCGCACAGTTGTCATAATTGTGGTAATTAGCCATAGCAGTGGTCCAGAGTTGTCCTTAGTCATTGGTTAAAGGTCCCCACAGCTTAATATATTCAGCATCAGACTTGCGTTTGGCAATGTCACCAAGCTAGTTTGCTGTCTCTGTCAAGTAGCTGTCCATTAGTCACTCATTCTACAGCACGAAACTGCACCTTAAATGTGCCAGAAATGTCTGTGCTTCAAAATAAAGCTTTTTTGTACAAACTTGAAATGTGCACGAGCCACTTCCGGACTATTCAGAATGGACCAGCGACCCATTTTTGGACCGTGACCCACCAGTTGGAAACCACTGAGCTACAGAGACCAAAATCTTTTTTTTTCAACCAGGCTGTAAACATGTTTATTTCTGCTGTAAAATTGGGTATTTTAACATGGGGTCTATGGGGACTGACTCACTTTTGGAGCCAGCGCCAGGTGGTCATTTCAGGCACTGCAGTTTTGGGCACTTCCGTGTTGGAGCCTTGGAGGTTGCTGCTTGGTAGGAGATAAGATATAAAATGCGGTATCCTGTTAAGGTCACATACTTTGACCCATCCATGCATGACCTTCTCCTTCTGAGGTATTCTTGCACAAGGTTACACCCCTGCTTGTAACCATGCTTGTTAGGAAACATAAAAATAGGTTGTTCAGGGGAACAAATAATCAGTGCTTTCATTTTCCAGTTTCATTTTCTCCCTAAAAATATCCTTACTTTGTCAAAACTCAAACCGGTTCTCACAAAGATACCAAAGGACGTGTGTATTTGCATATGTATGTGTTGTTGATGCACTGCTGGTTTACACTGTGATGAATGTAGTTGAAGTGCTCTGGCATCGTCTGAACATCGCTCGCTCATTAACCTCGTGGTTCTAGCTCTATTAAGATGGAGGGAATCCATTTAGCTCATTCTCTGGTACACACAGACACACACACACACACACATAAACACACACACACACACATAAACAGGATTACACAAAAACACACAGATGCATAGTGGTATACAGACATATTTCTCCGCACAAGGAACCATGCTGGGAATGAAAACGCAGGCAAACAAACACACCAGGCATATGCATGAACACATATACACACCAGGCATACACACACATAATCACTGTAACACAAGGAATTAACGCGCACAGAGAAATATGAAGTCACACACACATTCACAAACACATAAGTCACACACACACACAGTCTGGCATAGTCAGGCATACAGTCAGGCATACACATTGCTCAGCGGCAGAAATCATGCTGGGAATACACACACACACACACACACACACACACACACACCAGCACACACACTTTGTCACTTCATGAATCCCCGCAGCTGAATAAGAACACATTTAAAAGGCATCATTTGTCGCTAGTGGAAACACACACAGTATATGCAATGATACCACTGGGAGCTCTGTATTTAACATCTCTATGCATCTCCTGCACACACACGCACACACACACACACACACACACTCACGCCCAGAACACGTGTAGTGGTGCCTATGGGATCTCTGTATGCAACGTCTTTATTACCTCGCAGCAGTATTATGCCGTTGTGCACACGCCGCGCTGTCTAATCCGGTTAGGCGTGTCGCGGCTGAGGTTTCTTTCTAAGCGAACAGCAAGTTTAAATGGCCACATAAAGGCCTCACTATGACAGGGATTAGGCACTTTTAACCATTTACGGGATTACGGGCGGTATTGAACGCAGCCCTCCCTGAAGGTACAAAGCCACTCGAGGCTTGGTTTCTCCACTGTTTGTAATTGAATGCTAAGCTATCGCTTGGAGTGTGTCATTACAATACTACTGAATATCTGTAAGCACTTGGTGTGATGGAAGTTTACACTGTGGTAATGAAATATTGTCGGAAATAAGAAGTGAAGTCCCTCGGAGAGAACATGCAGCTTTTTGGAAGATAATCCGAAGAAACATGAAGCTTTCTGTATCAAGAGTTCATTCTTGACTCATCACATTGTTTTTTCAGTTACCTGTTGACATCTGTGTACCCGTTTATGTTCCACTATATGACATTTTTTCTGACGCTGGATCAAGGATGGGTATCAACAGGTTCCTGGGCAAGGACTACAGTATGTGGAGGAAGGATAAAATTTATTTTGGGGTGATTAGAGATAACAAACAAAGGAACATTAGCCTTGATCTGGCTAACAATAATTCATGTCATCCTAAAAATATGTCAGCAACCAATCTATAGGTCCTTTTCCAAAACTCTTCAATGTTACCACTTTAATAAGGAAAAGACAAACCTGGCTAACATTGGTGATCTGATCGTAGGCTAACTCCTTTCAAATAAGCTATATGTTAGCTAGCGAGTTAGCTAGTGTTTCACTAACATTATCTAACTTCAGATGTGACTATATACAATCAAGATTGCAATACCAATGGATTGAGTGTCGCATTTACAGGTCCCAGAGCCTCATCTTTTATTTTCAACATAAACGAGCCTAGCACATAGCACATCTAAGTATAACGGGAAAGTTGACCAAGGTTCAGCTGGGTTCGGCTGAGTGCCTGACTTGCTCAACCATTGGAGCCAAGAGCAAAGGTCTATTTGAGAGATCTGACATGATGGTGTCAATCTTTTTAGAAGCACAGATAGTGCTATCAGATGGTATGTCCCTGATTTTGAAATGTGCTTCTACTTGTTGTTTGGTTGTGCTCTGTGTCATTGTTGTGGTGTATTTCAAGATTCTACTGTGAGACATTTCTGCTGGCCCTGGATCAAGGATGAGTTAATGAACCATAGGGCGTGGTGGTCATGGAGGCACCATAATTATCCTACCTCAGCCTGGTTAACCCATCCAATGACAAATCTGACCACTGTCATTTTGTAAAATGTGGTCGTTCTACATCAAAAGTATCTCAAATGTATCATTATTAGAAATCTATTTATGCATCTTTTTGGTCTTCATTGGTATTACTTCTTAACACAGCCTGCATTCATTTTGACATAGTCTGCCTCAGCCTGGTGTAACACCTATAGTTGAATGTAATCAGACTGCATTCAAAGAAACCCTAAAATCCAAATGGAGCATAGTTAAGATAATTATTTCTTTAACAGGAGTGCAAGCTGCTATGTTAAACTTGTTAGGTGGTGAAATTTTTATCACTCAACCGTAGTCTGAACTTGAGTCTCAGCTACAGCTTGGGGACTACGCCATTTAAAAATAAACATGTTGCCAGCATTGGACTGATTTGTAAATGATAACTATTTTCCTGGAAGCTTATGAATTTACGTTTAACATTTGGGCCTTTATCTTTGTGGCAAAAAAAGCAGTGCAACTACATGTTTGTGTTTTCCTGACATTAAAATGCACTTTGCCCATCCATTTGGCATTATTGTGGCCAGTGCAGTGCAAATAGCATCATGGCCGGATGAGAATAGTTGTGAGTTATATGCAAATGAGGTGACTGAAGGCGAGGTGTTGGTATTTTGGTGACAACAGGGTCTTTAACAGCTTGTCACAAGTGACTGGCTGGGAGAAAATGATTAATCGCCGCAGCCTCTGAGGCCTTAGCCTCTATGGGTTTGGAGTGGGTTAGTGCCCCAAGTGAAGGTGTTAAAGTATCCTGGGGTCTTGTTCACGTGCAAGGGCAAAATAGTGTGAGATGTACAGGCCGATCAGTAAGGTACCAGCAGTGATCTGTGCATTGTGCTGGTCGGTTGTGGTGAAGAAGGAGCTAAGCCAGAAGGCAAAGCTCTAAATTTATAGCAACCAAAGGATAGTGATTGCGAACACTACTGGTCAGATTGAATTTGAGCGATAGGGTGGTAGAGCACAGCCTTAGAGGTAGGTTGATGACCTCAGACATCCAGAGGGAGCTCAGAGAGGAGCCACTGCTCCTTTGGATTGCAATGGGCCAGCTGTTCAGGCATCTCATCAGGATGCCTCCTAGATGCATCACGTTAGAGGTTTTCTGGGCACTTCCAACTGATAGGAGCCCCCAGGGTGGACCCAGAACATGCTGGAGGGATTGTATATCTCATCTGTCCTGGGAAATGCACAGTTTCATTGACGTGGGTTGTCACCATGAGAACATAACAACAGCAGTAGCCATTGTCTTGTGTACTAGTCAAATGACCATGACAGTTCAAAGTACTCGCATACCGTTTCTATGGATGTACCATGGCCTCTGACTCACAGTAAATTCCAGTTGTGAACAGCACGCTGTGCCCATGAGACCTAATATAGTAAGTGTGCTTGGATATGTCATCATTGTCCTTATATCAGACTTTGCACTCTTACACCCATTATAGTATATTACAGTATATATCTAGCTGAAAAGACTGACAGAAAAAAATGTTTCTAAAAGAGATGATTCATCCTTGTGACTGATCTTTATAAGTATGTGCAGATGATACTGAATATTCCATGTCCTGCCTCTCTATATATCTGTCTAATGCATCATCAAAAAAATTGCTCTAACTGACAGGGGGTTCTCCAGTGACATCGAAGCAGCTGTGCCCTCCCTTCACGCTGCTATCCAATAGTAAATGTGTCATTAGTAAATTAGCAGTATGGTTGATTGATATTGTAATAGGCTAATCAATAACACTGCATTCCCCTCTGGTTACTGATGCATAGGCTTCAGCACCTGCCAAGTTTCTTTCTCTCCCCACCTCCTGCTCACTCACTCTCTCTGTGTTGCTTTTATTAAGCTATTTCTCATTTCGCTGACTACATTAGTGTCGTGTCTCTCCCTCAGTGCCCCTGCTCCACTGCTGCCACTCGTAAAGCTCCAATTCTCTTGAGTTTAGACTTAAGCATATTTACCTTTATAAAACTGATAGAACAAACATAAAAGATAAAAAAAACTCCTCCGGGCTTGCTAAAACATCTCACCTCGAACAAAACAAGTTATGAATGGTAGACAACTAAATCATATCAACACCTCCAAACACTGAGGAAGGGCACAACAAACATTATAAATGACGAATGAGTGAAATAAAGAGCTTATGCGGAACATTAACAGCCCGAAAACTGTGCAGTCTTGCCTGAAAAACTGCGCTGACTGACTTCTGTTTTGAAGTTGAGCACATTTGGTCTGATTCCTATGCTTTTAACTTATATTTTGTGTAGACTGCGAATGGAAAGAAGCTGAACTGAATAGCATGCCAATGTACAGCAGATCTTTCTATGCTGATAGCAGGTCAAATACGTACCTTCAACGAAAAAAAATTCTCAGGCCAAATGTTTTCTTTCAGTGCCAACGCAGGGAGTAATGTGACTCATTTCTTGTAAATTCTAATGCTCTATTATTTCTTTATAAAAGCTCATGAGGGGCAATCAGTCCCATGCTTGGTGGTGTTTTATACTGATGCTGTTAGTCAACCTGCGCTGACAGCTACTTTATATTCAAAGCATTTGATTGCTTTCAAACCCTGCCATTTCTTAAATCTAAGGCTTTTACCACCCTCTCAGTCATGTGACCCTTGTGGTGTGTCTCCTCTTATGACATAAGCTAAGCATTATAGTATGATATCTGTAGGTATAACAGCACAGAGGATGAAACTTTCCTTTGGCTAGAATTCATAGTGATGTTTCTTTGTGTATTGTACAATATCTGACATGTGACGCCTTTCTCCGTGACATGCTTTTGTTGACGCATGCCGTGAGGGAAGAGCAGCCATCGTTTATATAAATAGTCTATGGGCTCAAGATGTAAATGAGTAACAGAGAGGCACACAGGCTCTTATAGAGAACAGGGGGCGGGCATTCACTGCCTCAAGTTCTCTCCAGATGAGCAACTCATAAAGACGAGATAATGGCAATAACAAACGTTCACCGTGGCAACCGCATCACAAATAACAGCAGCGCTTGAGATGAATATTAGGCACCAGCTTTGTGAATTGGAACACATACACAGATATCAGGAAGACATATGCAGCCGTGTTGTACGAGGGAGAGTGCTACGTGTGTGCACAAGGGGAGACTTAGAGCAGGGAAGAAGAGGAGGAACTTGAAGAACCCCCCACAGAGACAGATTTCACAGCAGCGGCTTACTTGCAATGTTTCACTTACAGCTGCAGTCACATGGTGTCACATCCCACAAACAACAGCCCACACATACACATACACACACACACAGACACAGGCACACACACTCATGCTGTATACTTGCACGTAAACACACAAAGGCCACTTTCTACCAATCTACTAAATGTCTGCTCAGGCATAGTGGCAAACACAACTGTCTTCTTTGCTATCGTCACCCACCCACACACACACACACACACACACACACACACACACACACACACACACACACACACACACACACACACACACACACCAAACAGCCTGCATACTTTAAGTCCATTATAATGAATTACAAGCAGGCCATTCAACAAACATAATCTGCTCTTACAACATAATCAGACAAACATCAAAACATTTCATTCAATTCATTCTAATGTCCTAAAGTAGAAAGCTGGTACATAAAGTATTCAGCTCACTCAGTGTTTTGTAAATTGTGTTTATTGCATCTGAGGATCTGATTAAGATGGTTAGCATGCTCTCACAACAAGTTTGTTTTACAAGAATGATGTGTCATCGTGCCTCATGAGCACACGTTCAGCTTAAGTGAGACTGGGTGGGAAGGAATTTGATTATGTGAATGAGGTTATTGGGCTGCTGTCAAGTTTACAAGTGCTAATGTTTTGATTTTTGGATGATAAAATGTTACAATTCATGTCAAGGCTGCTGTTCACAGTTTTGCAGATGACTAATGTCACTATGTTTTTGATGATTGTTGTTTCAGTCAAAGACCCCTCACAGTCACACGGGTGTTTTTCAACAAGCAAGCAAAGTTTCGTTGGTTAGGTTTGGGAAAAGAAATAATACAACAGCATACAACCTTATAATGACTCAAAGTTCATGCAGTTCCAAACACCCCTTTCCTGGGGAAAGTCCTATGTTCTGTGACCCATCCACCACCTCAACCTGCCACCTCACTAGACAGCTTCCGTCTTTATTCCCATCAGCCCATTGCTCACATGATCATGGCCGTCCCGATTAAGTGGGTTACATACAAATTACTGGCACGTTTGTGAGGGATATGTATACATTTTGTTGCATTACCTTTAGTAGGAAAACATATGAACATTGCATGAGAACAACACTAGAATTTACACCACTGACCAACTGCAAACAATCTGAAAAATGTTGACCATTAAAGGAAGTGATGAACAGGAAGAAGCTGTGAGGTAAAATTTTATACAACCTATTTTGTTGAATGATAAATAACATTGATAGAGCTTTCTTTCTTTGTATCCATGTTGCCACAAATTAAATCGGCAGCAACCAATGTTTGCCACTGCATGACCTGTGAGTAGTCTATATGTCATCAACACCACACATTTCATGAGAACATAAAAATAAATAGAATTTTTTTGTGACTTGTTATGTTGACTTGTCAAAGCAGGAAAAGATCGGATCAAATATTCTGAGAATAAAACCTAAAAACTTTTAGTAAGGAGTCCTAGCTTAGGAGTGATTTGGCAATGTTTTTAGAGCAACTTTCAGCAAGGAAGGGACCGAAACCTTTACCTTAGTGAGGAGGTGTGGTTGACCCTGTTGCTTGGTGTGACACATTGTTTAACAGGTGTGATGGGTTGTCACAGACGTGCCATTTTGTAAGTCTGCAAGGTGTGGACACCCAGTGGAAATGAAATGACCTGCTAACTGTGAAAGTGTTCTCACTGTTTGTGTGATCACTCTGGAAAAACGCAACAGAGCAACAGTGATGACTTGAGTCTGTCTAAACCTCCCATCAGTAGTTATCCAAATATCTTCGTGTTGTGATAATTCTGTTTCTGACATTACAGCATTATTGTGTTGGGAAATGTGTGCGTATCCCTAATGAGATCGACCACAGAAATTATCCCTGCACAATCTAATCTGTAGCATTTCATTTACTCACTGTCATTCAGTGTTTTGAGAATATTTCTCCAACCTCAAAGTGTTTCCACCATTTTCTCCCCTGCTTAAGGCTCTTTAAAACCTCTTAAAAGTGCTTCTCCCTACTCCTAACAGTTTTTCACTAAAGGAGCTCTCTTGAGGGCTAAGATGCTCTGTGAATAACTTTTATCTTTACAAGGACCTAGTGTGAACTTTAAGGGGAAACATCTCAAGTCTAAGAATTTTCTTGAAATTTCGTCACTCGCAGCAACTCTTTGCCCTATAAAGGTTTGTGGATACTGCCCCAGGTGTAGAACTAATAAAGATGGCTCAGGAGCAAGAAATTATGCCCAGTAGGCCTTTTGAGTTGTCAAAAGCACAGGTGGTACCAATAACATTAACGATGGCACCACTCTACTCAAGTGGCCATGACAGTGTGGCTGAGCACCAGAATACCAGGACCCTGAAATGCTATTAATTTATTATCCACACCTGTGCCTTTTCCACCTGTGCTTCTTCTAATGTGACATGTTAAAATGCACTCAGTGAAAAACATCTACACCCAGGAATAAATGGGATGGAGTCATAATATTATTCACACCTGTAGTTTTCTTGCAATGAGATGCCACAATGTCTTCTGAGAAAGAGGAATATTCCAGTGTTCAGTTTTCTGGTATAACCGAGCAGTACCAGGTGCAAGAGGGGAGTGAGGCACATGTCAGTCAAGCACAGTCTGAAAACGCCCACAGAATCCACACGTGTAATCAGGCAAAAGTGAAAACTCCTGCTGGGGTGCACTGCACAGTCATTAATTTGAACTGTTGAACACCTCGATCACACTATTTGGGTGTGTTCAAGCTGCAGACAAATTAGAATTTATTCTCAGACTGTCTGCACTGTTATTTGCAAGTAATCAGATTGGATTTGTGCATCCAGACATCACCAACCTATCTGCATTGGTCGCTGTGGTAATGACATGGGCATTAGTAACTATGTAGTTATGCTGGTGATTCAGCTTTCCAACACAAGCTATGTTTCCATCCAAAAGTGATTCAAATTATTGGGAAATGCGCATTAAAAGAAATACGAATCCTGTGTGTTTCCATTAAATGTACGGAAAACTAAGAACTCGCGCGAGTTTTCTGCAGAATCGGAAACAAAACAAGTCTTGCGTTCTTCTTCTTCTACTTTTTCTGGCGGTTGGCAACCAGCTTGTAAATGCATTACCGCTTTCCCGACCCGGACTGTGGATATCACCATGGAGAGAGGTGCACTACGTCAGACTTAATTCGAACATAACTGTTTCCATCCCCTGTTTTGCGAATCAGCATTTTTTCGAATCAACCAAAACCCGGCTAAAGCAAGCATTTTTTAGTTTGTGCGAATCAGGGGATTTTAATTCGAATTTTGGCGTTACCAATAATTTTCCGATGTGGTACTTCTAGATGCGCATCTAAACAGGCTGATGGAAACATGGCTACAGAAGCATGAGAAATGGAGGTCCATCATTTTGCCCTTAAAACGACGACACTGTCAAGTTGTGCTTATCTATTTCAATTTATTACACCATCTTTGCAAGGACTGTTGTCTCTATGTTATTCTCCTCCAGTCTGCGTGGATTCTCCTAAGCTCTTCTGTCACTCTGGATCTTACATGTTCATTGTGCACGATGTCACAAGAATATCTGAAATAGTCATGACCTTTAACCACCATAGTATGTGGTGGTGGCATGGTTGGTTTTTGGTACCAAAACTACTTGGTTAGGTTTAGGAAAAATGTCATGTTACCGTTAAAATAACTAAGTTTGTTACACATGATACATATGTATGTCATAAAGTGATTCAAGTATGTCAAAGATGTAAGTATGAGTCATGGCTTTTAGTTTCACATGGGGACAAACAGCTGTCTCCTGGGTGAAAGTCCTGTGCTTGTTTGACCCATCCACCACCCTGACCTTCTCCCTATGTGGACTTTCTGGCTCTTTATTTTTCCAAAAGACACTTTGAAATCCAGTTTGATCTGCCAGAGCATCTACACTGAGATGCAACTGTAGGAATCCAACTGGAATCCCATTTGAAACCGATTTATAATGTGGTTTGGATCCGATTTGCAAAAAAATTGCATTTCATTGCCTGTCCAGACTTTTCAAACTCAATCTAGATATGCCAAAAAAACAGATTGGCAGTGTGAACAAAGCTTTACTGACAGATAAAATCTCCTGACATTCAACATTTAAGAGCATGTCAAAGCAACCACTGATCTCTAAACATTTATCAGATCCCTGCCCTAAACTAAATCCTCAATGTAGGTGAAAGTAATAAGCACCAATCACATCGTCTCCTGTGACAGGGTGCTGACACTCTTATCCACAACTGCACACTGTTGAGGGCACATTGTCACCATGATTATCAAAATATCTGAGTTAAGCTTTAATATGTCTATGACCTCCGTGTCTCAGGCATGGCGACCTGATTATATGAGTGAGCTGATATGGTAAGCTTTAATAAAAGATACCACTGACCACATGGCTGTATCTGAGCTTGTTTCTCTGCTTTAAGTTTCAGACGTTTTGTGGTTTTATTGGGGATTATTTGATTTTACCAGGAAATTCAATCTGATAAAATCATTTTTCCGCGACATTTTCTCTGCTTTGTGGGAGGCAGTTTGTTCATTTTCCATTTTCTCTTGCGGCAGCAGTGGTGTTCTTGAGGTGATCCAATTTGAGTATTCCTGTGCAACATTAGCCTTAAAAATAATGCCTCCTCCTCCCAGCAGTGGGTGTAAACACACTGTTAATATGGCCAATTTACTGCATTTTCTACAATCCCCCTGTTAGGAGAGGAGTAGGGTTGTGTTACGTAACTTTGCAACACTTTTTCAGCAGCTTTTGACTTCACACACACTCTCTTCAATCCCCTTCGCTTCTCGCTCCTCCGCTCTCCTCTTATCCCTTTATCCCCTCTGCCTCGCTCTCTGTGTCCCTCACAATTGTTCTCCATCTCTGGTTCTTATAAGTCGCCCTCAGCCGCTCTCTACCTCCCTCCCTCCCTCGCTCCTCCATCTCTACCGTGGCTTCACGCCTCATTGCGGCCACAAATCTTTCACGGCTCCCCTCTTTCTTGACTTTACTCGACTGTCTCTCCTCTCGCACCCTCTTTTCGATACATCTCCTTCATCCTACTCACTCTAATCTCCATCCACCCTCCCTTCTCTCCTCTGTTGGGTTCATACGTTACACGCTATAGACTGTATTTTTCACAACGATGGGAGGGAGGACGGGACAGACGGTCCACCTCCTTGCTATCTTCTCTAACTCCCTTTCTTTTTTAACTCCCTGTCTCCAGCTGCAGTGTTACATCTCAGTCTTTTTATCACCAGGTTGTAGCAGCTGGTAAATCGATCTTATCCCAGTGTGCTCACTAAACTGCAGGTTTATAGTCTTTCTGTCAGTGCATTTCATTAACTAGGAGCTTGTTTATTTTCCCTCATATGTCTTTGATTGTTGGAGGTTTCTGCTCAAGGGCACTTCTACGAGGATGGATTGTTGTCTGTTGCAGGAGCTGAACTTGTGACTTCCGTGTCCTGGACAGTCTCTCTAATTGGCAGAAAATTAAAGCTACTGTACGTTTAGCTGATGAGAATTCTATTTTAGTAGCTTTTATAGTCGTCGAGAGCAAATTCAGTAATTGGAAGCAAAGTACTTAACGCTTTAATGTTAAAACTGGCTAAAACCATTTGGTGGGAAAAGTCATTTTGTACAACTTTTACCGGATGGTATATAATTAATAAAACAAAGTAGAAGCTGCATTGTTAAAATGTACTTCAGCTATAAATCTTCACAGCTAATTTCTGCCTGTAATTCTCTTTATGAAAATGTGTTTTGGCGACAAACTGTTCTTTCTTGATTAGTTTGCAGAGACTGCTGTCATGGCACGCTAAGCAGTACATTACGCAATCTATTTATGCAAGGACAACATACTCCAAGGTTTAATAGAGATGAAACCAGCTGATATAGTACTACTCTAGATTCAAATAAAATGCTACTTGATGAGGGCTTATTAATATTTTCTGTTGGTCTACGTCTTCTTTGTACAGTTCAACCTCTCCCCACCACCTTTCTCTTTACATACTCAGCCCAGTCTTTCCTTGAGGGCTGGTTTCATCTATCAGCTTTTTAACTGCCCGCCTCTTCCCTCTCTTCTGTCTTCACCATCTCTCTCAATCCCTGTTTTCCATTTCCTTGTACATTTGGAAAGCTATACTTTCCATCTCTCCTCACTCTTTTCCTGTCTTCGCCTCCATCTATCCCCCCCCCTCTGAGGGAACTGTACTGCACCGATCCACCACTGACCACAGCAGGATTTAGGTGTCAGCTTGGCACTTCCTTGATTTGTGCTCAGGGGGTTGGTGGCCATCTCATTTACACATATTTCTGTCAGCTTTTCCCCAAATCCTCTTATTACCTCCTCATTATTTTTTTGGCCTGCTTGTTAGCCAAATAACTCTCAAACCTAACAAATTTTAATGTACTAAGATGGATAGTGGCACACACTCTGCAAGGTGCCCCAGTGGCACACCGTCTGCAGTCAGATCACAAAAACACCATAATCATACCCTCTTTCACAGACGATAAAGATCCCCTCCAGACACGTTTCCAGGTGTATAAAAATCTTCTGCTTCGAATAATTTTGTCGTCAGATATGGTTTTTGAATTTTTAAAATCAGCTTATTGAAGAGTTTAGATCTGCTTAATGCAACACGCCTCCTGCTTTAGCAAAAAGTCGATGATCAGTAGGGCTGGGCGATAAAATGTTTTCAATAGGGGATCACGGTTAATTTTATGTCAACAACAGTGATAAACTTTGGACATTTTCATTGTTATGAATTGATCTAACAGCCTATCACACATCAGAAAGAAACCCAGCAACAGCAAGTTGATCTGCTGCGACTCTTCTCTGCCTCTGCTGTGTCGGTGCCTGTTTGCAGGAGGGCGAGGCTGTGCTCCCCTCACAGAGTGACAGCAGCTTAATTTCAGAGCGGAGCCCTCAGCGGAGACAGTGAAAGAGAGTTTAGAATATAATTTCCTGCGGTCAGCGATAACAATGCTCATTATCCATAAGTGTAACAAAAGGGAGAGCGTATGATCAGTTTATCAAACACCCGTTTAACAGGCAGAACAAACTTGTGGCGTCTTCGGTCATTCTCCCCGCAGTGACTTGCTGCCTCCTATTAATCTACACCTGGCTTGTTTACACAGCCACAGAAAGTACGCTGAAGTGCTGATGTGAACTCTTGTTATCCTCCAAAGCTGAGGAAATGGTTCAGAAAAATGTTAACACCACATCAATTGTGAAGTGGTTCAGATATGTCAAACGCAAAGAAGCACAGATTAAGGCGACAAATTGAGAGTTATGGATGTAACTAGGGTTCTATGACTTCTGGATGACCACCAGTTCCATTACCTGAAAAGGTACAATACCAGTGACTACAACATGATTTTATCATGTTACATGGGAAGCTCACTCGTATTACTTGTTAAGGCAGATCTATGTTTGCAAAGTTAAATGTTTACCTTTAGAAGTAATTCAACATATTCTTTTATTATTATTAAATTCTAAACCAAGCCATGTTTGATTGTTATTCCATTTTATATGGTAAATAAACCACATTTAACATATAATTTAAATCTAAATGATCAAAATTTAACAAATGAGCCCTCTGGTTCATTCAGGCTTCAGTCGTTATCAAGAAACTCTTCAAACTGGAAGTATTATCAAATCATATATCATGATAAACATCGATATCGATCAATATGGAAAAAGAAAAAAAATAACGCAATCATATTTTTCTGCCACATCGTCCACCCTAATCATCGTGTATGTCCACTGTTGTTTCCAAGTCTCACAAAGGAGCTTTCAAATGAGTTGGTTCTCTAATACTGATTTATATGCTTTGGACTGTTCAGTGGGCATATGCAAATCCTAGGATAGCAGAGGAATGAGCCACCCTCTCCTCCTTATGATTGGCTAGTACTCATTGCCTTTGTTGGTTGCATTGGTTAGGTTCAGGCAAGAGGAGTGGGATTGATTTGGGTAAGGGTAAGAATATCAGGGTAAACCAATCAGAGGCAGAGTAAGGAATAGTAAGGTGGGCCATTCCTTTGCTTTCCGAGGATTCCCAAATTTGCATACAGTGGGCTTCCTCTAGATTACAAAGGTGTTTCAATTGGCCATCCTTATGAATTATGTTGATTGTTTAATGTCATAATGTAAGACAGTCATATGATCCGCAGTCTTTACCAATGTGCAAGTGTCAAGTGTGACGGTTTATTTAGCGTGTATGTCTTCCTGCTTTTCCCTTCTTTCTTAGAGACATGTCAGGGTAAACTTGAAGCTGCCTGAGGAGGAGCACCGAGTTTCGAATGCAGTGCTATTCAGAGTAGCTGCCAGTCCAAGTCGTGCTCTGTGATTTCCATGTACTTGCATGTATAAACATATTGAGCTGATTCCATTTTCCTCCTTTTTCCCTTTGCCAAGAGGTTAATTTTGTGGCGGATTCAGATCCAGGAATTTCTTTACAAGAACATCACAATATTTTTGCTATTTTTTAATAAACGACTACAATTTTCTTGAATGAAATCTTGTCTTGTGGAAGATGTATCGACAACATGTACTCATTGTAAGCCTCAGTAAACAGGATCCTTTCTGTGTGTTTGTCCAAAGGAAACAGCTATAAAGAAAGTCGTGATGCACGCTGACTTTATCTTCATGCAGAGCTTTTTTTTCAGTTAATCAAATATACCTTCATTTCTTCATTGATCTTATTGTAAGTGCACTGTATTATGAAGAAAAAAAATGGATTAGACTTAGTATTGTAAGATCCTTGGATAAGGTTAGAGGGCAAAAAGGACATCTCTACAATTAACTGAAACTATCATGACATGTTTTAAAGACGAAGCCCCACAGGTCAATTTCCATTAATAGCTACATCGTTCCCTTGATGTAAAAAATATTTGTATTACTTTGTTGTTCATTGATTTTCTCTTTGAAAAACATCTTTGCACACACAACACAGAGATACAAAGAGGAAGAGGGTAGAGCAAGAGAATTGAACAGAAAGGAGTACAAATTGGCTGGAGGAGACAATGGATGGATGAGCGACGCACTGGGGAAACAGAGGAAGACACGAGTCTCCAAAGTAGCAAGGACCAAGAATAACCCTGTTAAACTTCACTCATTGTTCAAAGGAGCATTAAGCAACTTTATTTAATGGATTTAAGATGTGACCAGCTGTTTTATGGCTTGTCTACACAGGAGGTGTTTCAGGTGTTTTTTAGTCGTCTGTCTCTCATGCATCTCAACACCTCTTTAAATCAATACAGCTGTCTACACCCGCTGTGTTACAGTTTGCTTTTTACTTGCACTTTATGCATTTAGTTGTGACCTGAAGCGTATTTTCAAGTTTTGAGTTTGGTTCTCTACAGGCCTCACTTCAGTGATTGTGTATCGGGCACCGCCAAAATGCACGTTACCCTCACCCAGTACTGTTCCTGAATGCCTACTGTGTAGACACTGATGGATGACTGAAGCTGCTGTGGCTCTGCTTATGCGCTGCTCCAACTGTGCCACCTGTGTAGAAACTGTTTTTGACCTAAATTATGTAAATCCAGTTCATATTTTATCACACTGCAAAGTGGCATTTATACAGATGTGTACCGATATTACCACAGCTGAATGTTAGTAGCTGTATAAAACTGGCAAATGCTTATCCTGTTTGTGGTCACTGGGGCGCTGGAGCCTATCCCAGCTGACATTGGGCAAGAGGCGGGGTACACCCTGGACAGGTCGCCAGACTATCACAGGGCTGACACATACAGTAGAGACAGAGAACCATTCACACTCACATTCACACCAACGGACAATTTAGAGTCACCTGTTAAACTAGAAGGAAGTGGGAGGAAGATGGAGTACCCTGAGAATACCCATGCTGCCTTGGGGAGAACGTTCAAACTCTGCATAGAAGGGCTCCCCCACCTTAAGGGTTTGAACCCCCACCTTAGGAACCATCTTGCTGTGAGGCAACAATGCCAACCAGTGCACCACTGTGCCGCCACAGTTTATGAGCCAAGTTACCAACTTGTCCATCATTAACTTTGTAACTTATCTTGTATCTGTTGAATCTAGTATTTTACAGTATCAAGAGGTCAGACAGGATAATAGCGTCAATCAGTTGGTAGAATAGACCGTATAAAATAATGTAGCTACCATTATGGTGCCCACTGGTTAGTGAACCCCTACTTTGAAACCTCAAGTTGTGGCTGTTCGGCCATCACCATCTTAGTTTTTGGAGCCAGGAGTGTCCATATTTGGCAAAGAGGGTGGAGTTGTAGAGGAGCGAGGGGTGGATCTGACATATGGGGCTCTAGTTTCACAGACCGGGCGAGGCGGGGGCGCAGCTCACCTGCGCTTCGCCAACTGGGTGTGGCCAGGCGGATTTTGCAAGTTTGGCACACCGTGGGCCTGGCGCAGCTACTCCTCTATCCCACCTCCATCCCTCCTACCTGCGCAAGTCGGAAAGAGGGAGGAGAGAAGGTGTGGAGTGGGTTTTACACACATCACACCAATCAAATGAGCCCCTCTCCTCGCCCTTAAATGCGCCGCGCAAAGGCGTAATGAGAGTTTACTCAATTCGCCATGGCAGAAGAGAGCAGCAGCGTCAGACGGCCAAACTTCTCCCAGGAGGAAACTGATGTTTTGGTCCGGGAGGTCCAAGCTCGCAGTGTCTGAATATACGGAACTGCGAGCAGACCTCCACGGGCTGATGATGCAAAGGTAGCCTGGGAGGAGGTCACCACAATTGTAAATCAATGTTGTGTTTCTCTCGTGCGCACGTGCTCTCTCTTTCTCTCTCGCAGTCTCACTCTGTTTCTTTTCTTTTGACTTTTCTAAGATGACAGATGCTGAATATATACTCCCTATCTGATGCTGTGGCTGTTTGTGGTTGGCTGAGAGCAGCTGTGTTAATCAAATCAGGTTGGGTTTCCATTACGCGTGCCAAACGGTGCCAATCCCCTTTGATCTGACATCAGATGTGACGGGACAGTCGATATAGAGATACATTTATGTGCTGATTACAGATAGTTGCATTGAAAAGTGTTTTTTGTGGCTATTTATTACATCGTTAATGTGCCTGATATTCTGGAAACCTGCCTGTGAGGTTTTGGTGACGTGTGTGCACTGTCCGCCGGTCAGCCAAACTTTGGCTTACACCGGCTGCGCTCCGCCTGCGCTGACAGTAGACCTGGTTTCAGATGGCGAGCTTTTAGCGCACCTTCGGCGAAGCCTTTTGGCACGAAACTGTCACTGCGGCAAGCTGGATCTGTCGACACCTCCCCCTGCTGCGCCGCCACACCCATCTCAGCGCACCTCGGTCTGCCAAACTACCAAACTGAGCGCGCCTCGGGTTGCGCTGCTCGAAACTAGCTCTGCACGGGGTTCGCCACCCTGCGCTGAGCCAGGAAACTAGAGCCCATAGACTGTAGTGATGCTTGCAGACAGCCTCTCACTCAAGTGGCCCCGCCCTTAAATATGCATATGTTATACAAATAAATATTTACCCCTAATAGATGTCATGTATGTTGAAATTAGCTATAGAGACTGAAACAGTTTTTTGTACCTGCCTGTGCTATTTCTGCTTTAAAGCTGGGCATTTTATCATGGGTGTCTGTGGCGATTTACTCATTTCCAGAGCCAGCCTCAAGTGGCCATTCATGGAACTGCAGTTTTGAGATGGAGATGATAAAAACACAGCCCACAATTATCTCTTGTTGTAAATCATATTGCATGAGATCAATGAATCTCTGTAGGCCTTGACTGTTTACATATGACCAACTAAATGAGAATCACTATGGTATATCATGATAATTCATGTTAAACAGTACTGTATCTCAGATGTTTGTAGGAAAGTTTGTAGGAAAACCACACAACTGAGCATGTCATTGAATAATCGCATGATGAAATGATCTCATTTGGTTTGGTACATGGCAGGCTGTTGCAGGTGGCTTTCATCAAATAAACTGAAGGCTGATAACGCTCTGTAGTTTCACCAAATTTGCTTTGGATAATTATACACCTCACTGCCCAAATCCCACTTTAACCCCTGGATATTAGCAAGATTGTTACTCCCCCGCAGCACAAAGCACATTCTTTATCTGTGGGAGTTTGATAGGTTTGTTGATTAATTCCAGGAATCAGTGATTACCTTGCCTGCTTGTTAAATATTTGACTTTCAAACACCATTGCTCTGTTTTGGAAGAACTCCCTGCTTATTAGGTTATCGTTTGTCTTCTGAATTTGATTTTCTCCTGACAAAGCTTCCAAATGTGATGCTGTGTGGCATCCAACATTTGGCACGCTGGAGCTTCCCCAGCTCCGCCCACCATCATGACTCGGACCCTGCACTTTATGATCGCAGCTTAGGCCAATTAGATAACTTCCAGTGTAAAAATGTGATAGTATTGTTTATGTCATTTACAGGCCACTGTATCTCAAACTGACCACTGAAGTAAGAAGTTGCTGTTCTTGCAATACTGAGTTGACCTAATGCTTCTTTAATAACCGAATCTTTGATTAAATTGAATTCAGCAGGAGCTCTCACAATTAGTGATGTAATTGCAGATCCAGGCAGCAGGCCAGTTCAGAGAGTGTTATCCAAATGATGTAAAAAAAAATAAATAAATAAAAAAAAAAAGCTGAGAGTATTCATTTTTAATGTCTTTGCTTTAGGAAGCTGCAGAGTGTGCAATATATAACACAAACACAAAGAATGAACAAAACTAAAACCAACAGAACTTCTTCAATGCACAAACATTTGTGTGTATACGCTTACCTGTTTGCACACATGCACCTGGGTATGACAGCATTTGGTAACACCTGGACTTGCCACCAGCAAAGCAAGTAATGAGCACCTGCAGTAGAACAAAAGAAAGTAATAGCTGTTGAGGAGGGAGTTAAAATAGATTACAGGCAGAACTGAACAAATGGGTCTTGAGTTTGGACATAAATACTTTGACACTGTGGACAAAAGAGAGGCCTGCGCATTCATCACAACACTAAGAACTAAGTTTGACTTTAGACTTTATGTTCACATTCTGCACAATGATATACGTTTTGTGCCTTCTTTATAGATTGGAAGGGAGGAGGGCTGCAGATGTATAGAGGGAAGATGGATGGTTGAATGTCAGCCGTCCTCTGCTGGGGTTATCCGAGGAGACAGCTGAAAAGGCCAGCCAGAGAAATGGGCTTAAGACTAAGTCCTAAAACTCTCATCAGTCACGCTCCAACTTTCTGCTTACAAAACAACCTAATTACCCAAATGGTAATACTTTACCTTTACAAGCTTTGCAATATCCATTTGCTAACTTATAAACGATATTGATATGAATATGCGGCTTTGAAAGTTGATCAAGACACAAAGACGTGGGTCTTGTCTGCTGTTGCACAGAACATAATGTATTTCATGCTTATGCAAGCACCAACTGCAGTTTATTTGGAATAACAAAGACGAGGAAGTACAGGTTGTTAAATTGAGCATCTTTATTACTGTACTTTGGGCCAGTGCCCAACTGCCCACAGGTTGAATACCAGCTGGCAAACTTTAAGGCAGTATAAAGACAGGAATAACAATCTGTCTTCCCTGTCCTCAGCTCCAGTGGGCCTGCTCATTAGTAAATGATTGAGGGCTATGGCTGCACTGGGGAGCCCCTACATTTATGGGGATCGCACAGATTTTGTTTATGGGAAAGTGTTTTTAGGTTGATTGAAAAGCGTGCTTCAGGACCACTTTAACCATTAGAAAATGTTTGCAGTTTAGTCAAATCCTTATGCCTTTATTTCTTTAGTACTCTTCATCTGAGCAAATGAAACAGTGCCCTAAAACAGCACTAGATTCAGTTCATGTTTCTTATCAAATAAAGTGCAGTGATACCAAAGACGAGGTTTTTTCAGATAAAAGGAAATGAATACTGACATCAGATAACAAGCAATTCTTCATGCTTGGAAAGCTTAAAACAGCAAAGTCAGCTAAGGGTAAACTCAAATCTGGACTGCTGCTGATTTCCATCTGTTCTGTGTTCTTAGCTGGTTTAAACATCCTGAGGAACTGTGCTTGTAAGTCAATCATGCTTAGCTTGAGTTACCAGAAATGGAATCAGATTGAGTTTGACTCCCCCTCACTGCGGAAATGTCAAAGCCGGCAGGATGACAGGTTAACAAAGCACTGTCCAATAAGTGAGTGACTTGCGAGTCCATGTGACCTTTGTTTACAGGCTTTGTGTTAATGGCGGCGCTCCGCAAAACCACACCAGCGCAGTGTCGGGACCATGGGCAGGGTTTTCACTCCATCAATCTAAATTCTGAACGTGAAGCAACATACTCTGTTAGTGCCAACCTGAATTGATGGCGTGTGTAGCAAGAAGGCAAAATGCCATATGCACCAACAGCAGATACGCTCATACCTGTTACATCCCAGCAGAGATTTGAAGGTCAAAGGACATCTACGTCAGAGTGTGCTAAATTTGGTTGACATGTTAAAGCTTTTTTAGATGTCTAGAATATATTTTACTGTCATTTAAGCAGTTTTTCTATGACTGTATTTCAATGCATAGTTAGCACCTGCTTTAAATTGAAACCACTGAAATGCTGTTAAGACAAAACTTTTGTTTCAACCAAATTCATCCCAGTTTTAATCTGAATTCCTAGACAGCTCTTAACGTACTGGGATGGCTTTTTATGGCTGTATCAAAATAGAAAATGTAGTATAGTGTCTTTGCTGACACTTTCTAAGTGTAAAGTAATGAAGGACAAAACAGTTTGGCTGCAAAAACAGGTGTGTTGGCTGCACAATTTGAAAATCTAAAGGCAGTTATCCATATATTTTGTTGCCTACATGATATTTACCTTTCTTGCTTTCCTTAAAGCAACTCATCCTCATAAAGAATAGCAGCTGGAGTTGCACTACCCACTGTTCTTCATCGGCTGAGACAGATTTAGCATTTAACCTGTTGCCTTGGGTGATACCTGCACTCTATTTCAGAGGCTCTCCCAACTCTTCAAACTAATACAAGTGGAAATTAATTACAGAATCATTTTTACATAGTGGCTGTATCACCTTTTATAATGCCATGAAATAGCAGCACTGCTTCTCACTGTCTTCAGTTAAAGGCTAAGAGTGCTTTCACACCTGCCCTGTATGGTTTGACTAAAATGAACAATGACAGCAATATAGTCCACGATGAGCAGCGCTAAAATCAACCTGCGTAGTTGTCCCTCCATTGTGACATTAGAAAGTGTCACATTTATCTTGCAAGTGTACTCTTCTTCAACGTTTGCTTTACTTCCTGTACATGTACGGCATGGAAATTCTGACCAATCAAGAGCGGCTTTCTCACACAAGGCATTTGATCTGGTCCGCTTGTAAATGCTGCAGTGAGAACATGAACCAACTCTAGGCAATTATATAACTTTGTGACAAAAATAGTCTCTGATTCAGACCAAAGCAAGACAACTCTGAGTCTGAAAGCAGCCTAAGTTGGGTATTTTTCATCCTGGACCCTGATATTGAGTGACCTGTAGTTGCCTCACAGCCTGTTTCACAGTTGCAACCAGCAATCATGAAACAGGCTGTGATGCAACCACTTGGAGCATGTTTGAACTGTCAGTTAATATCCACTAAAAGTACTTGTTGTTGCCACTGACAGGCTCAGGTTATTATTCTAAGTGCCTGACAACATAGTCAAGGATCCCAACAGAGTCAGACCTCTTTGTTAAAGAGTAAACTTTTTTGTTTAACCAGAAACAGCCCCGATATCGACACTACCAAGCCCATATGACTCCATCTAAATAAACAATAATTTTCACATGTAACAAGGCAGCATATTTTCACATCCAACTGGGTGAATTAAAGGTTTATTTCAACCAAACCAGAATTGTTTTTTATTGGAGCAGTTTTGTTTATTATTTTGTTTGTTATTTTGTTTCTGTTGATTTTTTCTGTTGATTTTTAAGTGTGTTACATGATGATTTTTAAGTGTGTTACATGATGATAGAATTACTGTTTATTTAAATACCAACTGGTAGGATTGGTGAAAATTTCTGAGTCCATTAAACCACAAAACCATGGAAAATAGAGTCCAGGTTGAAAAATATCAAACTTTACCCTTTAAGTTTTGGACCTTTAAAATGTTCAGTTTAGTTATTGTTGCTAATTTGAACTTTTTTTATTCAGTTCAGTAGCCTGGAAAGCCAGACCCAACTGGCTATGAGTAATGCAAATGGCCCAACTCGAGGGGCGGCACCAAGCATGCATTTGAAAATATCACGGCACGCAATTGGATAACACTACGACCAATCAGAACAATACACATGGTGACGTATCCAGAGCTTAGCTACCAGCGGAGCTAACTGGTAGATTCGACTCTTGCCGTATCCGGTCAGCAAAACAGCGAAAACGTCCTTCTTGCAATGGAAAGACTTGAGTGCTGTCTTCTGTTCCTCTTTTAGAGAAAAAGCCAAGTCTAACTCGTTCATTGTAGCGGCCAAAGCTGTTTCAAACAACTTGTGTTTATCCGTTATTACTGTCTGATTCCGGACTTCGTCGTCGCAGCGCTGTCGTCATCTGTTTAGCTCGCCTCTGGCCCGCCTATATCAGATACACCGATGTGATTGGTGCAGCTCGGCTCCAACGGCATGGGCAACGAGCATCATTACTGATTGCCAGAGGGACTCGCTGAGCAAATTCAAACTGTGCTCTCACAAGAACTCTGGATTTCCAGGGTAGTTCAGTACAATATAGGCTCATAAGTACTGTTTCTTTGTGGTGGTTTATACAGGATTTAGTCTGCCAATAAACTTCTTGACAAGGAAGATGCCAATCTAAAAGCAGCTAACTGGGTTGGAGACTCTGATTCTGTAAACTCTGCTCAGCTCGAGGTGTAAAAGATGTGTTTCCCAGTGAACTGAAGACAGCTGTGTGACACCAGCTTCTTCAAACAGAGTTCTGCCAATTGTAGTTGGAAAACATGATCACATCCAAACAACCAAAAAAAAGAACCTTTCCACTCGGGTAAAAACCAAACAAAACACACTGTGATCAAAACTTTACTGTTGGCCTCTTTTTTATGAATTCGTCATGATTTGGAGCGCTCCAGTATCAGTATGCCTTCTTATCACTCGTCTGTGTAATTTGTCCCATTAGGATTCTGTCCCTGTAATCCCCAACCATCGTCACAGGTGGATGCTTCCTTCCACTTTTCACACAGAAACAAGATAAGAAGTTTGGGAGCGCCTCATCTCTATTTTCAAACACTCTCCTGGCTCCTAAGTGCTCAGTGAACAATCAAGATTCTCCGCTGATAGCGTCGCCCCAGCCCGGATTTATCTTGATTACCATCCAAAAGCTTGTTTTTCTAATGGGACTTGGAATTAATTTTTATCCCCCCGTAGACCAGAGCAGAATGAAGGTTGGCTTCAGTTAGAAAAGAAAAAAAGGAACATCTTCAGAGACAGAGATGGGGGAAGATGGTGACACGAGGAGAGAGACCAGAGAGACTAAAAAGGAGACACAGGAAAACAGAAAGCGATTGAGATGGGTGCCAGAGATTAGAGGGTGACAATCAGAGAGACGGGCCAGGCAAGCAGCGACGCTTTAAATTGTGTTTTGTTGATTCTTCTTGTTCCCTCCATTTTGCTTTCTCCCTTTGCTGTGACTTATGTTGTGTCTTGCTGTTGTCTCTCCCGTCAAACTCTTCACATAAAGACTCTTTTGACCATATGTGACAGAACAGCTTTCTCACCACCTATATGTCTGCCATGTGCTTCTCAGTGTCTCTCACTCAGGGTCTCTCATTTAACATTTTTCCTGCTAAGCTTCTATCACTTTTCTCCTCACATTTCTATGTTTCTCGCCAATTGACTCTCTCTCCAACTGTCTCCCCTTCACACCGTGGTGTTTTTTCTCACTCTGCCTTTTCCTCCACCTCCCTGTCTCTGACTGCCTCTTGCTATCAATTCAATTTGGCTCCAGTTTGCTCTATTGAAGCGAGTGTTTGGTTCAAGGTACTGCTGAAGTGCACAACTGATTAAAATAAGGAAATAATGAAGTATAATTTTAACCTGCATGACTGTGCTTATTTTGTATGTGTGTGTCTGTGTGGGTGTAATTCAGTTCTGCTGGACCGACATGGCAGGAGAAGGAACCTATGTCCAGATGACTATTACAGAAATGAAACTATAATCAGGATGGAATCCTTTGTTGTCTCAGTGGCTGATCAGATCGCCTCTCCCTTCTCTTATTGCTGTTTAATATTACCTCCTCTATCTTCATTTGTCTTCCTGCCTCTTGATCTCATTTTGATTCCATTTTAGACGCATTAAGATAATTTCTATTTGAAGCATAAATAGATAGCAAAACATGCAACACCAGGTACACAAGTAAACATCTTTGTTATTTTCCGCTCTTGATCTGTGCCTAAACTGTCTTTGTCCTACTTTCTCTCCACATTTCTCATTTTACTATTCTCATTTTTACATCTCTTGATGGAAACGGGAGTCAAATAAAGAGGAAAAATACAAATAAGTATGGTTATGCAGAGGGAAAGATTATGGTTATGACATATAAACTTCAGTGGTTCCCAACTGGTCCAGCCACGGGGTACAGATTCCTCATTAATGATCAGTTCAAGGTCCACACAGTTTAATACATCCAGTGCCATACTTGCATTTGGCCATGTCTTTGTTAGTCCCTCTACAGCCCGAAACAGCACTTCAAAATAAAGTATGTTTTTACTAACTTGACTTGTTTGCAAAACACTTACAGTCCATTTAGATTGGACCCAGGACCCACCTTTGGACCGTGACCCACCAGTTGGGAACCACTGCTATAGTTAATGTATAGTTAAGGTTAGGCAACTGTAACATGTGGTCAAGGATTATGGATTGAGCCGGTCACTAGAAAAAATTTTAGCATTGTATGTTTCTGCAAACCATGGATATGTTACATTTGTACATTACTACGTAGCAGATACGTAGAAACTTTATATTTCAAAAGCACTGTGGTTAATGTGTGGTCAGGTTTAGGCACAAAAAGCATTTGATTATCATTGATGAAAGGTAATGTTTTGTGGCTCTATCCTGGCAAGAAAAACAGTGTAAAAGTCTCGCAAAAAAATGTACTGTCTCTGCAAAACAACCACTTTTGTGGCACTATCCCAGCTGGAAAAAAACAGATGGGTCGCTGCAAAACACCCACGTTTTGACCCTTGAAAGCAGATGGAAACACGACAATGACTGCTTGTCTGTCTCAAACAGGGTCTGCAAGCACCTTGCTAAGGTAACAAGCCATCCACCATCCCCTCCACCTCCTGATGTTAAAGCCAGTTCATATATCACATCATTTTAGAAACTCAATGATACAGTTGCAATCAAAGTTATTCAACCCCCATTGCATATTAGGCTTATTGGCAAAATATACAATTTCTCAGCAGTTTGCAATAAACAAATTACACAAGAACTGTTTAAGTAGTTCAATGAAACTAATATTACAAGGGTTTTGATCCAAATTCAACACAAAATGCTACTTTTAATGACTACTGCAGTCTCAAAATTATTCAACCCCTTCATGACAAGCATCTTCAGCACTTAGTAGAGCACCCTTTTGCTGTTATGACCTGCTGCAAACGTGATGCAGAGCCAGCTTCAGACAGCGTTCCTGAGGAATCTCAGCCCATTCCTCATGGGCAATGGCCTCCAGTTCAGTAATATTCTTGGGTGTGCGTTTTGCAACCACCTTCTTCAAATCCCACTAGAGATTTTCTATGGGGTTCAAGTCAGGCGACTGTGACGGCCACTCTAGAATCTTTCTTCTTCTGAAACCAAGCCTTGGTGGACTTTGAGATATGCTTGGGATCATTATCCTGTTGGAAGGTCCAATGACGCCCAAGCTTCAGCTTCCTCACAGACGGCACAACGTTTTTACCTAAGATTTCCTGATACTTGACTGAATCCATCATGCCCTCCACACGCTGCAGGTTTCCAGTGCCAGAGGCAGCAAAGCAGCCCCAGAGCATCACTGAGCCACCGCCGTGCTTCACTGTAGGCAGGGTGTTCTTTTCAGCATATGCTTCATTCTTCTTCCTCCAGACATACCGCTGTTCCATAGGCCCGAAAAGTTCCAGTTTTGTTTCATCACTCCACAGAACAGAATTCCAAAACTTCTGTGGCTTATTTATATGGTTTTGAGCATAATGGAGCCGACTTTTCTTGTGCTTTTGGGTCAGTAGTGGTGTACGTCTTGGAGTCCGGGCATGGAGCCCTTCAGTGTTTAGTATGCGCCTTATTGTACAAACTGAAACCTCAGTGCCTGCTGCCACCAAGTCTTGCTGCAGGTGTTTTGCAGTCACTCGAGGGTTTTTGACCACTTGCCTCCTCAGGAATCTGGTGGCAGCTGCTGATAGTTTCCTCTTTCTGCCACGTCCAGGTAGTGTAGCCACTGTGCCTTTGACTTTGAACTTGCGAACTATGCTTCCAGCTGTATCTCTAGGAACATTCAGAGCTTTTGCTATCGTTTTGTATCCTTTTCCTTGTTTGTGCAAGGCAATGATTTCTTCTCTGAACTTTTTGGACAATTCTTTTGACTTAGCCATATTTCTAACATGCAATCAAACATCACTCTCAACAAAACCCTAGTCAGTCCAGGTATTTATGTGTTCTGTCTCAAGCACACCTGAACTAATGAAGCCCTTGATTAGTTGCATCAGGTGTGCTTGAGACAGGGGGTTGAATAATTTTGAGACTGCAGTAGTGATTAAAAGTATCATTTTGTGTTGAATTTGGATAAAAACCATGGTAATATTAGTTTTATTAAACTATTTCAACTGTTCTTGTCTACTTTGTTTATTGTAAACAGCTGAAAAATTGTACATTTTGCCAATAAGCCTAATATGCAATGGGGGTTGAATAATTTTGATTGCAACTGTATGTATGAAACATACAAATGTAATGTCTTCATTGTCTGTGGAAACGTACAATGCCCACATTTTCTTCTGGCGACTGGGCTGTGTGGATAAACAATCATTAACTGCAGGTCTGTGACTGGACACAAACTTGGGTCTCTCACATGAAAGTCAGATATGACACATGTCCATCCAACACCCCGACCCTCACAACCCTGGTTTGCTACATAATGGCTACACCGCTACCTGCACTAGCACTGAACATTGCAAATGAACAGTAATGATAAGGGGCTATATCACTCAGTGTGACTGTACTGTAACTACCAGGGAAGACAAGGAATTGACTTTTATATGACATAGGCTGGCTTGTGGGTTTAATGGTTTTTTTAAAAAAAAAGAATTTATATATGAAGAAAACACTAAAATATTTATCCTAAAATTAAGCCTCCCTTATTTCTAATTAAGAAATATTAGTCTTTATAGCCTGGTATTTGTAGGATTAAACTGAAGATATTTTAAGGTTTAAAAGAACTGTTGGGACATCTCTTTCTGTCATCTCGATCTCTCTGTATACTTTACTACTTCATGTGTCTCCTCCTTAATTTGTTATCCTCACCCTCATAGCTTTTGGTCAGGGGATGTTCATCTTGGGCATTGGGACCCAGAAACCTGCTGTTTTTCATTATAGCATCTAATCAGAGGCTGATTTACACCAGGCGTTCCAAGCAAACTAAATTAACAACAGCTAAGATAGAAAACAACCTTCCTCTGGGTCTTAAAGAGAGACTGGGGTCCACGCACAGATGACGGCAATGGAAGGTAACAGAGATCTCTCAGACTATAAATGCTGTTCTATCTGTTTGTTCACATCGATTAGAGCCATTGGAAAGCCATTCACAGCCAGGTCAAAGGTCAATGACAACCACCGGGTCTCACCACGCTCACAAATAGACACATAAACTAAACAATAGGTGGCTAATAGCAGTAAAACCCAGAGCACCTCATTAGCAGTCACATTTGCTTGAGTAAACAGGAAGCTTCATTGTAAAGAAGACACTTTATATATCATGTGTGAAGGGAGGATCCATATCTTTGGGACGACTGCAGCTCCATTGATTATTCAATTTATCTAATCCACACGACAGCGAAGAAGGTCAGTAATTGCTTGCAAAATGTCTTAACGCTAATTGTGTCAATATTAATACAGTATTTACCTGTACAGGACTCCATGGAACTCAAGTGTAGCCAAATCATGTTCCAGTGGTGTAAAACCACAATTACAAAGGCTTTATGTCCCAAAATATGTGACAGACACAACTTCATGGTAGCCTGCCATGGCCCAAAATAGAAAAGTAACATGATGACAAAGAAAGAAGTTAAACAATTATAATCTGGGCCAGAATTTGTTTAACATATTATGGAAATTCTTTCTTGTTAGAAACTAAATAAATAAACAGACCTGCAACATAAATACATATTTGTTAACTCTCAGTTCTAGTTGAAGAAAAACTCCCTCCTTTTTCTTATTAAATAAAAAAGTAAGCATCTGCTCTGTATTAAAAGTCTTGCAGTGTTGATACTGAGCAGCTTTTTTTGAAGTAGATGGGGTTTGTTGCCTTGCTTAAGGACATCATGGCGGTTCCCAGATGTCCAGCCAGATTTTCCAAGCCCGCCACACCAGTTACAATCCCACATCCTAACTCCAACACCGAAACCCTTGCAGCTAGGTCGCTCGCCCAGGACAACAGCAATATGTGTTCCTTTGTAGGAACAGATGTCTTTGGAGCTTTGGGTGAATTGGCCCACACAGCACTGTGTAATGGCAGCCATTTTCAGACGGAAAGTCTATAAAAAAGCAGAGCTGGCTGCTGTGAGATGCAAACGGACTCTTTAACCTGCCACCATCTGTCACTGCCTGGATCAGTGCAGTGACCAACACCTTGGCCCCATAAACACTCTGATAATGCTGTCCGTAATTAATGGTAGCAAAGCCTTAGTGACCAGTGACGGTGAGCCAATGAAGTCACAAGAGACTCTGTGAAGCTGCACGAGAGATACAGAACAGGGAGTGCAGGTTAAGTGAAGAATACATCTGTCCATGGGAGACGTTTCAGTAGACTTTCTAGTTGTCTTTGTCATTTACATTGTTGTCATTTTCACGGACAGGGCTGTAAAAACTTTGTCATAATTAGGGTTGGAAACTGAAACCCGATGCAAATATAGTAACAGTTCTTCTATGAAAGGCACTTACCGGACCGAATCCTAATGCGGATTTCGCTGCCTCATTTCGCTGCCAGATTGTGTGAGTAGCAAGAAAGCGAGAAAAACCAAATGCACTAGAGAGACAGCGAGGATAAGTTTTGCCAGTGACAGTGAGGCCACAGCAACGAGAGCAGAGAACATAAAGTTGCACATAGCAATGCAATGGAGGTAAAGTTTAGGCTATTTGTAAATAAATGATGTAACACAGGTGAATAGGGTAAAATTTTAAAATAATAGATATCATGAAACTTCCCTCCTGATTATTTACAATAGTATGAAAAAAAAATGCATTGCAAGTTTTTAAAATTGTATTGTTTAATTATGCAAATTTAGCATTGTCTCATTAAATATGCGCTAATATTGCATATATTTTAGGAAGATAAATCTGAACATCTAAATAAAGCAAGGTGCAAAATTATTTTTTCATTTTGTTTACATATAAGATGAAAAAAAAATTACAGAGGGATTTAAGGACATCTGCTTTTATTACCTAGAAAATCAAAATATACTGTCCATAGACTTTAAAAAAAATCAATTTTCTTCATATTTTTGGGAAGTTTGGTGTACATAGGTGCTACAGAGGCTGAGATGTTTGACTTGGAGTATGACAAAAAAAATAATTTTGAGAAAACAGCATTCAAAGATTTACATAGGGGAATTTAATACATTTCTATTGGAAACAATTGCTCTCAAACAAAATAAATGTTCAGGCCTTTAGTAATAATAATATAGTAAATTCCAAGCTCATGAAAATTGATCATTTAATAACATGACAGGCATATATAAGGCCTACAACTGTAGTAACCCAACTAATAAACATATTGGCCTACACTGCACAATGCTAACTTTTTGGTGAGAAACTTACTGCTGCAAGTAGACAACATGTAATAAAATAAACGTCTAAATGTATAATTTGAATGTTTTCTTTATAGCAATTTGATATTCAAGGAGTAAACTAGCCCAAAATGTCAAAATTGACCACTGTATGAAAAATGGATGTTTTTGCCTGCCAGTTGTTCAAACAAAGTCAGGCTCCCATTGGAACCTGACCTCGCTCACTTAAGATGGGCTGTTAAGGTGGACCAGCTTTTCTTATTGTAGTTCTTATCACAGCTAAACAGATAATGGCAACCCAGTCTCATTCCTGAGTCTTTGAAATCTGGTGCTTGGGCAGTGAAGAAAAAGCCGCCCTTTTACATCAGCATGACATCACTGCCAGTCACCATTACAGTATAACCATGGCTGGAGGCATCAGGGGAAATGTGATGGCACAAGATTGCAAGTTAAGGCAGCAAAAGTCTGAGTGGGGCGGGCAGGAAGGGTGGCAGATGTGTCCTGTTAGGTTTTACTTATTAGGTGAATTTAATATTTTTTTTGCATTTTTTCATATTTATATATTAAGGTATACTTTAAACCAGGGGTCTTCAACGTTCTTCAGGCTAAGGACCCCTTGGCCCAAAGACAGACAGCAGGGACCCCTACTACATATATATTTTTAAAAAAGAGTTGCACTTGAGATAGTTCTGAATATTTTTCGGGTCTTCTCTTGTTTGCCTAGCTGCTAACTAAGCAGCAGTTGTAGCATTGCTAGGTGCGTTAGCCTCACCCTCTGCACTTTCAGTGGCAGTTTCTATGGTGAACGGTGTGTCAGAGTCTGTTACAAAGTTGTGAAACAATCCATTGTGGCACACAAGAATGTCTGTACACTTGACATAGTAATACAGCTAACTGGCTAATATGCAAAAATAATTACAGGTGCAGCACAGTGATGTAGTGTTAGCTAGCTCACATGATCGCATAACGATACCTGGGTAATAGTCAGCCTATCAAAAATGTTGTGTACTGTTAACTAATAGGTTTTATGAATAGGCTGATTTATCTTGGCTAATAATAACATAATATGTTAGATTCACGTTCATGTGGATTTTCAGACACATTTTACTTACTAAAACTTTAATTAGTTAATCAGATTATTTAGAGGTCATTTGGTGCCCCCCTATAGTAACTCTGAGGACCCCCTAGGGGTCATGGACCCCCTGTTGAAGACCCAGGCTTTAAACTGTTGAGATTTAGCCTCCAAAATTGCCTTTGCAATTACATTTAAAAAAACATCCTTTGTGCTTTATTTTTTTTTCAGTTCAGGCATCATATAGGCACAGTACTGTTTTTAAAGTATTGTTCTAGCACCGGTACCAGAAAAAAACAAGCGATACCCAACCCTAGTCGTAATCTGTTATTACCCATTGTCTTAATTTTCATTTTTTAAGTGATAATAAGATACAGAACAAGTTTATAGATGATGCATTTATAAGGGCACTGAAAGAAAAGATGATCAGAGACACCATGTGGTCACTTTTCATGTGAACACCACACAAAGCAGAACTAGCTACCACTTGTTTGCCGTGTAACATTGGCTGCCATGAGCTAATAAACATTTTTAGATTCAATTGCCTATCCTTCATCCTTCACTCCATGAATCCCTCTTTTATTCACCTCATGTATCAACACATTGCAATTATTGGATTTTTAAATAAACTTCAGACGCTCAGTCGCAATGGTATGTAGCAATGTAGCTTAGCAGTGTAATGGCTAAAGCTGGCTAGACGTTGAGATCATGCCTATGAAACTGAAGACAAACCTAGACGGTAGTTAAATGATATGTACCCATCAACTTGACATGGGTGTGATTTACTTAAAGTTACAGCAGATTGCTTTCAATGTTCTTATCTTCTAACCTGGATGGACGATCTTCAGATTTTTCCGTCATCGTCAAAAATGTTGAAAATATTTGGTTAACACAATCTCTGTTCGATGGTCCACCCAGTTTCTAGAAACCAACAACAAGCCAACAGGTTTTAGGCAGAGACCATTGCTGTAAGGTCATAGACTCACCATTACAGCTGATCACGTGGTGCATCATCGTTAAGACGACAAAATTATGTTTTTTGAGGCGACTCACATAGTGTGAATTGTGCAGGGAAAATAGCGCGTTGTTATGCTGTTCAACCATGGCTGCTCCTTAATTGGTGACACATCATGCTGCTCCCAATGTTGGTGTCTCTCTCATGATCTTGGATTAAAATCCTTGGGTCTATTCTGGGTTGATTCTGGATCAGCTTCAGATTAATCCTCTATAAACAAGCAAGACTGAAAACATTATCTGGCGGGGTAACAACCTAAGATGGAGCTAGAACGCCACATTATACATTTCACACATTGTAACTCACGCTGTGTGAGATAAGTAGGAAAACAGGAGGTAGTTCGTAAATACCAACTTTGGTTTGAGGATAATTCAAAGCGTGTCAAACACAAATTCAGCACTCTGCTGGATGTTTATAGCAGGCTGTGTGTAAGATGATGACACAGATCATCCCACGCCTTGTGAGCGAAGGACCCCCGGGTTAATAAGGGCGGCGTGTAGACTGTGGATGAGTAATTTGGCTCTAAACCTGAGCGTGTGATTGAGCGAGGGTGAGAGTGAGGGCAGCGTATACGTGTGAGACGCAAGGACCAGTTTGTACAGATGTTGATGAGATCTGTTAGATGTAATGGGAACCAGTGACCCAGTGAAGCCATCACTGATGGGCGGATCAATAAGCCAGCGAGGCAACTGAAAGCAGTGCGTATTTGTGTCTGTATTACGCCTCAACCTATCCACCTGCATTCTATATATCACCTATTCTTGTCCTCTCCCCCTTTGCTCCTTTCATCTCTGCTTCTTACGTCACATATGTTTTCTTCCACCTTGTCTCGCTCCGTGTCCTCTCCTTTCATTCCCACCACTTCATAACTCTGATCTCTTTTATACCACCTCTCCTTTCCCTCTCCCTCCGCCTCCCTTTTTCTAACAACCTTCATCAATACCACTCCCATCCCTCCCACCCTCTCCTCGCCCCGTCCCCTCTCTAGTCGTGACTGAACCCCCCTCTCCTCCTGCCTCCCCTCATTTTTCTTCCACTCCTATATCTCATGTCCAGAACACGACTGGCACAACTCTGTCCAGAGGGAGCCGGCTCGGGGACCTCGGGCCATATGCTACAAGAGGAGAGGAAATTAGGAGGTGGGAGGGGGAGAGGAATAACAGCTATGTTGGAAAGAGGGATGGGAAAGGAGCTCAGTGGAGGAGGGAGGGATTGAGGCAAAGTGAGGAAAATAAGGCAACTTAAAGTAGTTGAGGAATTGGAGGGAGGGAAGATGGACAGAAATAGCTAGAATGATGGAGGAGAGTGTGGAAGAAGAAGAAGAGGTACGCCTGGCTCCACTTTTAATGTTTGTACCACATATAGCCAGTTTAGGATCAGCTAATTATCTTTGCTTGGATAGTGAGTGCAGTAAAATCTGATCATGCATATCCAGCAGAGGTGCATCTGCTCTCGCTTTACTTTTTCCAATGTTTCTTGTGTTGATGTGTCATCTGTCTCTCAGGAACCACCTCTTGATACACACAATGTATATCGATGCATTGATTACAAGGACTGTAACTTACATAATCCACTACCCATCCCTATGACCATGACTGTAAAGGTCAAATGCCTAGTCTAACCCAACCCTGTCCTTAATTAAATGGGTGACTTTGTGACGAGCTAAGTATGAGTCTGGAAGGCAGGGCCCGGCTTCCCCACTACTCGTGCAGAATGTTTTGATTGACCAAGCAGGAATCGATCCATGTGTTGAGCAGGGTAGGTACCGCTTGTTGTTGAAACATTTCACAATAGAAGAGTAGTGCAATGTTCCTCCAATAACCTGCCAGAGAAAGCACCAACAAAAACTACACATGGACCGATTTTTTGCGCCACACATCGGTATCGGTCAATATTCACTTTCTTGAATGCCATCGACCTTTCGGCAAATAAGAAGACATTTGCTGACGGCAGTGGTTAATATTTTTCTGATGTGTCAGAATTTTGCACAGGCTGAAAAGCAGAACTATCCCACTGTCTCAGGGGCAGAAGCAAATGTGTTTGTCTTCATCTTGGGACGAAAGGATGAAGTAAACTCACTATCGATGCATCTGGGGACGCAGCCTTGCTTCCCTGATAATGCTACATTGTGAATAACAAATCTGTGCTGACAGCAGGAGGAGAACAAATTTATGTTAGCTGTTGGCAGCCAGAGGCCGCAACTAACCACTTCTGTGAGTTACACTGTGATGCATTCAAGCTCTATTCAGTAAAAATGAGTATTGGGCGAAGGTGAATTATAACATTCTCACAATATGTTCAAATGTAATCTTGTAGAAATTAGTTTGGCAAGAAGCTTAAATAAATGTTTTTTTTAGGAGGAGAAATATGTTGATGTCTTAACGGGAATATAAAATAGATATTGGAGAGTAAATTATGATGTATTATATATAGTAAAAAGATTATGAAGCAGTTTTTAAAATTGTTTCCCGTGTGAAAGAAGGTTATTTTAAAGGCTACAAGGTTACAACTGCATCTTATTACTCACAAGGAGAATTTCAAGCATCTGGAGGGATGAATTTGACTGGGGTCGTTATAACAATAAGAAAAGGCTAATAGCCCAGCTTGTGTGGCAAGTAAGTGACTGCTTCAGACATGTTTTTTTCTGAATAATAAAACAAAAGATTATTTTTTTATTATTGTAGTTGATTATTATAAATTACTATAAAAAAACAAATATTAGTAGAGGGTACATTTATTCCTTTTTACTCAAGATAAGCAAACTCCTAACCTCCCTTCAAAATGAATAAAATAAATAAAAAAAGTAGTACATGGTTGCTCACCAACTGTCAGATTTAAAGGGATAGTGCACCCAAAAATGAAAATTCAGCCATTATCTACTCACCCATATGCCGATGGAGGCCCTGGTGAAGTTTTAGAGTCCTCACATCCCTTGCGGAGATCAGCGGGGGCAGCGGCTAGCACACCTAATGGTAGACGGCGCCCCGGACTAACGTCCAAGAACACAAAATTGAATCCACAAAGTATCTCCAAAATGCTCATCAGTAGAGATCCAAGTGTGCTGAAGCCGCGACATAAAAAGTTGTTTCGAAAAACGTCATATGAACTCTGTTTTTTAGCCTCACTGTAGCCTGTAGCTCTGACTGCTTCTCTGTGCTCCACGCTCACGTGTGCGCGCACTCAGGGTGATCGGTGATGCACGGTCTCTGAAGAGCAGCAGTCTCGTCAGTACTGATGTCCAGATTCTCAAGTGCAGGCATCGCCAATTCCCAGTCTGAGCAGCAAAGACTTTCCTCATCCATTGGCATTGCTTTGCATTTGAAACAACTACACCACCAGGTTTCCAGTGCTCGACTCCGGTATTCTGTGGCTGGCTGAGGCTCATGAGCTACGGCAGCTGCTTCGTCCAGTAGCCTGAGTTCCGTCCGTATACTCGGGCTCAAACAAATACGGCTCAACAAAGAAATGCTGTTCCTCCTCAGTTTCAAAGTCTTCAGACATGTTGGGCTGTCCTTTGCTAAAAGACCGTAGTGCAGATTATCTTTTAGCTACTGTGGTTACTGTTGTCCCTCCCTGCGGTGCACGTGATGTAAACACGCTGGTCTTGCGCAGGCGCGCACACGTGAGCACGAAGCACAGAGAAGCAGTCAGAGTTACAGGCTACAGTGAGGCTAAAAACAGAGTTCATATGACGTTTTTCGAAAAAACTTTTTATGTCAGGGCTGAAGCACACTTGGATCACTGTGGATGAGCAGTATGGAGATACTTTGTGTTCTTGGACGTTAGTCTGGGGGGCCGTCTGCCATTAGGTGTGCTAGCCGCTCCACCTGCTGATCTCTGCAAGAGATGTGAGGACTCTAAAACTTCACCAGGGCCTCCATCTGCATATGGGTGAGTAGATAATGGCTGAATTTTCATTTTTTAAGGCTGCTGATCTGTCACTACATGAAACCATGCACACAAGCTGAAAGGTGGAAACATTACAAATGGCCACTCTAATAAAACTCATAAAGTGAATCATCTATATGTTGACACTGTTTAGATGGTTTCACCTGTTTGTTCCTCTGAATTCTGATTCTGCATTCATTCACAAATAAAAAGAGAAACAAGTAAATTATTGTCATTTTTACCCAGACAAGTGACTATTGTGTCTGGACAACTGAAAGGTAAATTTACTTGTCTGAAGGACAAGAGCCTGAAAATCTTCGAGCCCTGGAAGGTGTCAAGAGCAGAGGGATTTCCATAAGTGGATAGTGGAGAAGCAGAATCTCTTCAAGACGTACTTTGAGTTGTCAAGAGACCAGATGACATATTACTAAAAATGCTGTAATCCAGCTGATCCTGAACAGCAGCTGACAGTGTAATTGACTCACACAAAGTGACACTAATGTTGCCAAAGGGAATATTATGTTTAATCAAAGCACACATATTCTCTGTTTCTCTCCTAAAGTTGATTTATAAATATGGAGTTCAGCTCTTTTCAGCATTTTGTTAGATGGGAAAACAGAAGATCAAGATTACTCTAAAGCACAGTAAACACAGTGCCATTTTGGGAAAGATGACCATCCTGAAAGAAACGTGGTGGACATATTTGGTCGTGGCTCTAAAATAGTGGGCCCGCATCGCACAGTGAGAGAGGTTCAAGGATTGCTGTCGTCGCAGTCTTGCAATCAAAGACAGCCTGGATGACCATCTCACTGCGTGACTGCTGTTACGACCTACTAACCAACCAATAGAACTGCAGCATGAAATGATGCACTGCCGCTAAAACCAAACAAACAGATGGATTGTAGCTTGTCATGGAGGCATAAAGCGCTAAAAATGAGTGGAATTCCAGCAAAGACGGAGCAAAACCTTGGTGAGTTGTGGCAGCAGAAGTCTTGCCAGTATGATGTGTCCTCCAGCTCTTACCACGGTCGTGGAAGGAAATAGTGGCAGAGCTGCAGCTGCCAGTTGAGCAACCTAGCAGCTGGCAAACACATTTATTTAATAGTGTGACCCTCTATGCTGTGTTCTCCACTGTTGGAGAATAATAACCCGTGCAGCATCCTTGCGCACTCAATATGGGAAGCTAATGCATTATACATTATAGGCAACACATTCTCACTCTGATCTTGTCACATATATGTTTGGTCATCGACCTTCCATATCCAGATACAATGTGAAGGGTACCCTGGATGCGTTGGTTGTTGATGTTCTAGGACGCCATGCCTGTTACATGCATTGTCTTCTTTCAAAACACTTACATTTTCACAGGAAATTCACCGTTTACATACAGTCTCTCTCAAAATACACGCACAACGTCAGCACACCAACATGAATTGATGTTTTTTTTTTCCTTCAACAACTAGCACACATGGTTGGGTTTGGGAAAAAAGAACAGGGTTTGGCTTTAGAGTCTTGCAGGACGCACACAGCGCTCTCCTGGGTGAAAGTCGATGTTTCTTGGCTGGACCTACTACTACTTCATGGCCTGGCTCCACATTAGATTTCAGACCTGTTAGTCCCTTATGAACCTCTGCGTCGTTTGGGATCCTCAGGTCTACTGCTTGTCCCAGAGCTATTGCCACCAGGGCCCCGAGGCTCTGGAATGACCTGCCCGTGGATATAAGGCTATTGGAGTCATTGGAGTCTCTCCTAAAAACAAACTTCTATCGGAAAGCATATCCTGATTTTATCTGAGGTGTCTGTCTATTCTATTGCTATCTTTTTCCTGTTATTTCCCATTTATTATCTTGATCTTAGCTTTGGCCTTCCTAATTTTATCTTTGACAAGATATCATTTTATGACATGATATTTGTTTTATTCTTCTTGTGTTTTATTGTGTTTAGTTTCATTGTACAGCACTTTGTAACTGTGTTTTCAAAGCTGCTATATAAATAAAGTTTTAAAGTTATTAATTTTTCTTAATTTTCAGTCTTGTCCCGCTGTTACAGGATGACTCTTTTCATCAGTGTCTGACACCATAAGTCACGGGGTCTGCCCATTGGTCCGACATCCCATTGTTCTGACTATATTAAACCCATTGTTCCCAAGTCCCGTGGTTCCAAAATCATCATGATGCCCTGTGGTTAAGGTCTGGTTAGGTTTAGGCACAGAAACCACTTGGTTAGGGTCAGGAAAAGATCATGGTGTGGGTTAAAATGAAAAAGAAAGTGGCAAACACATAAGCCGTGAGCCTGCTTCGCCTCAAGCCTTTCCCAGCTGACCCAGAGCCGGTCGCGGTGCACCATCAAGGCAGAAATACGCCCGCCGGGAGCCGTTCAGCACCGCGGAGAGCTCCCCACACAACCCCGACCCCAGAGTTAATAACAGGAGGTTATGGTGTTTCACTCTCTTCTCTCTATGGCACGTGTATCTCGACCAGTAGCCTACTTTTATTGCGTTTGCTGATCCTCTATGGTACACAAATACAGTGTAGCCTAGTATAATCACATATCAGATCAACGGGGCGTCGGACTAATGACATGGACCCCGTAAGTCACTGCCCAAGTGCCAGGTTTCAACAACTTCAGAATAAGATCAGGTTCTCACAGCCTGCAGCTCAGGCACTGTAATCATGCAGTCTGCATACATCAAACTTGATGTTGTACCCAAGTTTATTAGATCAATGTCGCACACTGTAGTTGCACTAAATTTAAAAGATTGCTTAAATCTCACAGTCTCACAATCTCACGGTCTGTAACATAAAAAACATGAGGTTTGATAAAAGACTTTAAAACCTTACAAATTGCTGGTCCTTACAAAGATAGAAGGCACACAATAACACCACTAAAACATAAACTGTAATTTTTGGCCACTGTTAAGACAGAACTTTTTTTATCTCTCCATTTATTTTCTCAGTGTCTGTGTCTTTCATCTCACACACACACACACACACACACATACACACACACACACATGCATGCAGGCTCTTCCCACATCTACCATCGCTACTGGACACAGTTCCATTAGTTGTGTGAAAATCAGTCTAATCACTGTTCCCCCTGCAGTCCAGAGAAACACAGCTACCCTTTCATCTCTCTAACTAAGTCATTATATCTGCTGGGCTGCCAATGAGGCAACACAAGTCATGACAACATCAACACTTAAACACACCCTTACAGACACAGGCATCATGTGCGCACATACATGAACAGATGCATGCACTTCAGGTCTTAACAAACAAAATTCATGAGCCGATACTCATAAACACATCCATAAACATGTGCACACACTTGCTGCGAACTACAGCACGCATTGTAGCCACACGCTGTGGCCTTGTTGCCTGGTAACAAAACTTACTTTTGCAAAAATTATTTCTTTGAAGAAAGTTTTGAGAAGATATGGAGATGTGGAAGAGAAAGAAGAGGAGAGACGGAGAGAGAGAGAGGGTGGTGGGATAAAAAGATAAAAGGAGAAAAAATCAGAAAATGAGACAGCAGCAGATGAGCAGAATGCAAACAATGGGCTAAAATATGAAAATACGCTCAAGCGAGCATTCAAAAGTTTGTTTTAAAAACTCATTATGGTGACAGAAAAACAGACTGAGGAGGAGAGAAAAGAGTGCGCAGTGACTGGTAATGTAGACTTGAAAGAAAGTAATATTTATCTCCTATTTACTTGTGATCTTTTTCCATACACAAAGAGCTGCATTGCTTTTAGATGACATGCTGAGATACATTAACTTGGTTTAATTCAAAAACAAGCATACATTTATTGCTACAGCGCCCTTCAAAGCTTTTCTCAACAGAAACATTTTCAGCGAATGTTTATTTTCTATTCAGCTCAGATTTTGAATTAATGGCTATCTTTAATGAATGGAGGAGCTAAATTGAAATTAACTCTCAACCAGCTCTTTGAAGTAGTAAGGACTGTTCAAAATGTCCCCAGGCTCTGACAGGACCTGGGAAAAGACACAAACACACACACCTACACACACACTACGACCAGAGCTGTAATGATTGATAGATTTGTCTATTAAATTTATCGGCAACTGATTTCAATCAGTTTGGTAATTTGGTAAGTTAAAATTCTCTGATTCTGGTTTCTTAAATGTTTTATTATCTAGTTTATTTACTTCTCTATGACAGTAAACTGAATATCTCTGGGTTGTGGACAAAACAAGACATTTGAGGACGTCATCTTCGGTTATGGGAAAAAAGTGATTGAAAATTTTCACCATTTTCTGACATTTTATAGACGAATCAACTCAGAGATTAATTATGAGAATAATCACCCGATTAAAACCTCTTACCATTCCTGTAAAAGAAACTTAAGGTCGCCTGTGTCCACATTGTGTTTTTCTTCAGCAGAAAAGCTGTGTCAGGCTGCTGGGGAGCGCTTCAAAACAAGAGCGTCTGGTACTATTTTTAATGACGTGCTCGGCATGGGTATGTTTCCATGACAACACTATTTTAACACCAACATTAGCTACATAGCTATGGTAACGCTACATTAACAGAAGGTTGACTACAAGCTTCAAGCTTACAAAGCGAACGGTGATAAAAGCTTAACACTCACCAGCAACATCCAGTGTCCACCGACTGATCTGCTCCCAAAAGATGGGCTTCTCTGTCTTTATTGTGACAGTAGACAGTAGCCTAACTAAAAGCAGTGAACACTTCGACTTTCAACTTGAAGCGCTCACAGTGGCTGCAGAAAAAAGGCGGAGTGCTCTGAAAAAAGATGCTAGGCGGGTGCTGTTTCTTGAGGTTTAGTGTAGTTGATTTGATTTTTGATTTGACAGTGTGCAATGACATTAATCATTTACAAGAAATGAAAACATGGTTGCACCTGATTTAGCCAAATGCTAATTTCCATCTGTAGTCCTACACATAACAAGTAGACACAATAAATGAAAATAAAATTTAAGGTGCAATGCAGACTTCAGTATATCCATGTGTCTAGCACAATAGAAGCGGTATGTACACACTGCACAGTACAAAATACAATATAAAAAACACAGTAGCCACCTTGTAAAGTGACCAGGTTACAGGTGCTGATGCCTTCCATAATAAAAACTGTAATAGGTGGCCACATGTGGTCATATACGCTCACTTCTCTTGGAAACAATTGAAAAAAGACGCCAGCGCTGAGAAAAAAAATGCTATGTGGACACAGGCCTTAAGGTGCCCATCCAAGACATACACCAAATAAAATATATGCTGTTCTTGTTCCATTTTAATACATGTCCATGCGTTGTCTGATTTGAAAGGTAACATTTGAAGTTTTCACCCTAACAGTCAGAACACTGTAAGTGCTTCTGTCATTAAGTTACGTAAGTTTCAACTCACTGAAATAAAAGTTTGTTTTTTTTATCTTTGCCTGAATATTTTCTTAGAAAAAGATGGTGCAGAGGACTAGAACTGGGATTTTTTGCTGGGTAGACAAATGAACCACAGCATATGGCCTTAGTCCACAAGTGGATAAAATCACAGAGAGTAAACGTTTCAGATGTTTTTCTGAAGTTTCGTCCGGATACTTTTAAAAAAAGAAGAGAGGGTAAAATAATGTACTGCATGTGTGAGTGAAAACAAACCAACAAAGACAGAAAGGTCTATTTAGGAGCTTAATAAGTATAAAAAACTTTCAGAAAATCTAAATTGATAAGAAATACTGATTTTTCTTTCCCTTAAGACAAAAGAGCAGCCACTTGTTTATCATTTATGTACATTTATAACACTCTGTGGTGCCAGGAAGGAGTTCAAAACTCCTGTGGAGGTCCAGAGTCTCAGTGACTACAAGACCCATAAGCCATTGAGCCAATTGTTGGCTATTGATTGGCTCTTGAGGAAGTAAGGCAGGCTCTTCCTTTCAACACAGACCCTTGTTGGCTAGTGTAGCCTGAGCGAAAGCATGGACGCTCCCATTGGCTCAAATAAGGTGTCAATCAAAAGGTCAGAGTTCAGCAACCATTTTGACAGTGAGAATCCCCATGGTTACATGCAAACTGAAGATATTATAGATCGTATGTGGAGAACTGTGAACATTTGAAATGAAGCAACAGCAGTTTGGGAGTGTGTGAGGACTGTACGACCATTTTTGTTAGAATGTAATTGATCTGTGGATTATCATAAGGCATATTACTTGAGTTATAACTGTTAGTTTGTTTAGTGTTTGTCTGACAGAAGCATTTATGGAACCTGCTGTGGTGGTTGTATCTGGAAATGGTCTGCATCAATCGAACCACAAGGAGCAATGGGTCGTATGAGTAAACCACCTAAACATAGCAAATACAGCAGTTGTTTACATATCATGATTATCAAATAAAACCTTACAAGGACCCACAGATGGGACATTGGATTGTTAAAGAGGTTTAACACTGAAAATAATGGTTAGCTGCAGCCCTAGCTTTAACCACCAAAGAAGAGACTATTTAGTTGAACTTGCCCAGAATTGTTTTTTGGCAACTGTGTGCACTCTGTGTGTGACTGTGTACCAATTTGGCTTCACTGATTTGCAGTTTTGGATACATAACAGATCATCTTTCCACCTCAAGCATTCACAGCACATTTTAGACTACTTTTTATAGGATGGACTTCACACCAACACAGCAGCATTTAGAGTATCTAATTCATTATTTGGCTTCACAAACACACACACACCCCATCAGAGACATTAACAGTGCATCTGCTTTAGTCCTGACCTTTACACACACATTCCCACACAAACACATAAACTTGGCTCTCTGTCTCTATACATTTCAAGTCTACACTGTTAGAAAGTAATTCTCAAGGGCTGGCCTGGAAGCCCGAGAGGCGGGTGACCTCTCCACAGCCCTCTAGTCGTTTCCCATTATGACCCCGTTACCCCTGGGGCCAGTGCTCTTTGATTGGGTCAGAGCTTCCAGGCTCACTAATTGGCTATTTGGCACGACAGATGACTTTTAATTTATTTGGACGGGTGGTAATTGGAAGTCTTTGGGAAGCAACAGCTCACAAGCTCAACAAGGAATACTGCAGAAAAGAGAACAACGAGGGGGAGAATAATAATTACATGGATGGTGTTACTCTAAAGGGCACCGGTTTGATCTCGCAGACTCGTAGGAGGGTGTGTATGGGGAAGAGTGGAGAGGTGACTCATTTCTCACTTTTTACAGATGAGATTAGAGCGCTGCTGAGGAAAAGATTTAAATCCCTTAGTGCTTAGTTGGTGCTAACTAAAAGGAATACTACAACCCCCAAATGATCATTTGAATATCAATTACTCAACCTGTGTTACATTGAATTCATGAGGAAACCTTGTTTTTCTCACATGCCTCCACAGTGAACAAAGAATCCAAAAATGGCAAAAAAAAATCTTAATAAATTCAAGTAAAGGGGTTAGCTATGAACAACAGCAAAACATCCTTTTTCATGGTCACACACAACTCATACAGTGCAGTCCAAGTCTTGTTGCTCAGGACTTCCCAATCAGACAATCCTTGCTGACGGGAAACTGAATGAAAAGTGAAACTTAAACTATGCCAGACTCCATTGAGAAAAAACAATTTTACCTCACTGAACGCAGGAGATGCTGGTCCACCACTGCCTGGATCCGATCAGCTGTTTGACTTTGGTGAACCTGAACTAACCCTCTCAAACAGCAAAGCAACACAATAACCCAAGCTATTCATTTAAACTTCAATCAAAGAAAAATGTCTGTGTGTAATCCTAAGAGCAGTTTCTGAATGCAGTTGTCTGATGTGCAGTACAGTTGGTACTTCACCTACAATTACGACCTCCATTTTCTGTATTTCCTGTAATATGTAATATGGTACAGGTAACTAGATTATTTGGTCTGTCACAAGTTTTAACTGACAACAAAACTCTAGCTTCAGGGCTTAAACAGCATGCCAACTCAAAAATAATAGGTAGGGAAATACCTCGAAATACATGCTACACAACCTGTTGTTGATACCAATATTATATTGTAAGAAGCCCATGTTGTGTATAATATGAAAACAGATTTATCGATGTTTATCCTCAATGGACAATGGTGAAACGGAGAGAATTCATGGAGTCCCATCAAAGGTTTTATATCGTGCCCTAACATAAGTACTTTCTACATATTTTTTTACGAATCTTTTTCAATACATTGATAAAATATTGTCAATTAAAGGGAAATTTCGGTTTATTTCAACCTAGACTTAGACTTAGACTTAGACTCTGACTTCCTTTATTGTCATTGCACAAAAAAAAACACAGCAGTGAGATTTTGGCAACGAAATGTCGTTGCTTGGCTTCTGGATTACAACAGAGATGGAATTATGGGGCAGTTTAAAAATTAAAAATATAGTCTATGTAACTAAAAAACAAGAACAAAAATAATAATAATGAGTGCAATAGAGAATAAATAGATAAACAGAATGTAAACAACAGAATAAATAAATAGTGCAAAACAGAATAACCAGTATATAAACAGTGTAAACAGTGTAGTGCAAAAACAGAAACCAGTATATAAACTGTGTAAACAGAAACATTGTAGCAGCTGGGGGGGTTATTGCACAAATAAGAGGTAATTAATTAATTAATTAATTCTCCTCAGGCCCAGGGTGTGTGGCCCAGTGCTGGGAGACTCCCCTGGGATGAGGAGAATTAATCACCAAAACCATACCTCCATAATAATATTGCACAGAAATATTGTCTATATGAAAAAGTGCACTGAGAAAAAGTTGTCCATCAGAAAGATATTCCGATATTGTCCGTGGGGTGGGTGAGTGGGTGTGGGTGTGTGGGCGGGGGGAGGGGAGGGGGGGGTTATTTGGCATTTAGCAGTCTGATGGCCAGGGGGAAGTAACCGCAGCGGATGCTGCGGAACCTTCTGCCAGACGCCAGGCGGGAGAACAGTCCATGCTGGGGGTGGGTGGGGTCAGAGAGGATCCGGTGGGCTCTGGATAGGCAGCGGCTATCTGCTATGTCCTGGATGGTGGGGAGCGGGGTCCCGATGATCTTCTCCGCTGTCCTCACCACTCTCTGCAGAGACTTCCAGTCTGAGGCCCTGCAGCTCCCAGACCAGACGGAGATGCAGCTGGTCAGCAGGCTCTCGATGGTCCCTCTGTAGAAGGTGGTTAGGATGGGAGGGGGGAGGGAGGCCCTTCTCATCCACCGCAGGAAGTGCAGGCGCTGCTGTGCCTTCTTCGCCAGGGAGGAGGTGTGGAGTGACCAGCCGAGGTTGTCGGTGATATGCACCCCCAGGTACTTGGTTGTGCTCACGACTTCCACGGCTGTGTCGTTGATGCGGAGGGGTGTGTGGCTGGGTTTGGATCTCCTGAAGTCCACGATGATCTCCTTAGTTTTGTCGACATTCAGGGCCAGGTTGTTCACCTTACACCAGTCCACAAAATGTTGCACTTCCTCCCTGTAAGCCAGTTCGTTGTTGTCCTGAATGAGGCCCACAACTGTTGTGTCGTCCGCGTACTTTAGGATGTGGTTGCTGCTGTACCTGGGGTGACAGTCATGGGTCATCAGGGTGAACAGCAGGGGGCTCAGAACACATCCCTGGGGGGAGCCGGTGTTCAGGGAGATGACACTGGATGTGTTGTTACCCACTCGGACAGACTTGGTTCTGTCGGTGAGGAAGTCCAGCAGCCAGTTGCACAGGGAGGTTTTGAGACCCAGGGGCTCCAATTTGCATACCGGGTCCTGGGGGATGATAGTATTGAATGCTGAGCTGAAGTCCAGGAATAGCATCCGTACGTGGGTGTTCTTCTCCTCCAGGTGCTCCAGGCTCAGGTGGAGAGCAGTCAGTGGAGATGGCATCCTCAGTGGAGCGGTTTGGCTGGTATGCGAACTGGAACGGGTCGAAACCGTCTCCTGAACCAAAACCTGTCTCCTATCGTCCTAAATTTGTTTCAAGTGACTAGTGACATAAAAATAATAGTTAGCATGTTAGCCGTTAGCCTAGATCCACAAAGACCGCCTCATATCGTTAGGATAAATGTCAGAGAACATATAGAAAACCACATGTAAACGTGTTGTCTTACCTTACCGCTGTGCTGCCATGTTTGTTTACCATTTAGCTCTGCTTTCCAAAGCGCAGCCGAAATATATCTCGCGAGCTCTAGATAAAGCCCAGCTGGATACTACTCCAGGTGGAGGTGTCTCGTCCTCGGTCACATCCAGACCTTGAAAATAAGGCTGCAACCGGTCCCATTCCTTGCAACAGAGGCATTCCTCTTCTGTGGGCACTGGGGCACAGCATTCACAGGTACACCACCAATCTCCAGAGCTACGCAGCCTTGCAGCAGCCATTCCTCCTCTCTCGTCCTCTACCTGTTGCGCCTCTCTCTCTCTCTCCTCCTCCGTTCTTCAGTTTCACAAAGCTCTTCGTCAGTGTATTCTGGCTCAAATAAATAAGGGCGGCCATCAAACTCTGCAAAATCAAATTCCTCCTCCACAAAGTCGAAGTCTGGCAAAAAGTCAGCCATTATTCTATAAGTCTTTCATAAATAAATGAATGAACTTTTCAGGCTACTGTCCGGTTCTGCCTTCCAGCTGTTGCTGCTTGTTCAGGCACGCTATGAGATCGCTGCTTGTTCTGGCGATATTTCGGTTGCACTTTGGAAAGCAGAGCTAAATGGTAAACAAACATGGCAGCACACCAGTAAGGTAAGACAACACGTTTACATGTCATTTTCTATATGTTCTCTGACATTTATCCTAACGATATGAGGCGGTCTTTGTAGAAAAAAGCTTGTTTAGTGGACTAACTTTGCACTTGAAGATTGCCCGTTCACTTATGTTTTAACAGGTCTGACGCTACTATGCGCCCCGGCTGTATCTAGGCTAACGGCTAACATGCTAACTATTATTTTTATGTCACTAGTCACTTGAAACAAATTTAGGACGATAGGAGACAGGCTGAAATGAACCGAAATTTCCCTTTAACTGATCTGGCAAGTCCAAAGATTCTAGTATTTAGCATTACAGCAGCAGGTTCCCGGCCAACATACGTCATTATGTATTTGTTTTCTTAAAATATCCGCTCCTGGAATACAGTATCTACAAAAAGCACCAAAAGCATGGTTGAGTGCTGCTTAGGCAACTCAGAGTAATTGAATAAGTTTAGGGAAAGACTGCCGTCTTGGTTAGATATTGGAAAAGTCAACAGTGACTTGAAGCATGAGACAAGATGACAATCTTTCCCTAAAGGTTGTCATCTTGCCTTGTGCTTCAAGTCACTGTTAGGAATCTTTAGGGAAAGATTGTGGTCTTGGTTAGATATTGGAAATGTCAACAGTGACTTGAAGCATGAGGCAAGGCTTTATTAACATTTAAACCAAACCATGATAATCCTGACCACCCCCGTACGACAGTGCATAACAAAGATGTAGCATGACAAAAAATAAAATAATGAAATTCCTACCAAACATAAACTGGCAGGAATTTTGTTTCCCTTCAAAATAGTACTGGCAAAAAAGGGAAAAAAGTAATACATAAACAGACACTTGAGGGGTTAAAGAGAAATACCATCTGGCTGTCATTTCCCTTTAAGTACCTGACACTGATGCAAGAATTAAATCATGTTCCTTGCTTTCCACTTTCTTGTTTTTCATCATTTTAAAAACTATATGCCAAAACAAATTTAAACCGGTCGTGAAATCAAGGGAACCCTGTGAACCACAAGTGGAACAAAACAGAATGTCATGGTGATTTACAGCTCTTTCAATTCAGTCTGAGCAAACAGCCTCTGACTTAGACTACGTTTACATTTTAGTCATTATGTAGACGTTGTTATCTACCGTAGAGCAGCTTCCAATGAGGGCAACAACAGGATCTGCTTAATTCTTTCACTGCCAATATTACAAGGAATCATTAGTGAGAAGTGCAGGGGTCAGAAACACAACATTCTGGCAAGAGATGGAACAAATACACCTGTTCCCCTGACATATTCATGCATATAAATGACTAATTTCCTGTTGAAATGGAGCTGTGTTAAGAGGACAAGGGAAGACCAGGTGTATGTAATTGAAATGGCTGTGGAGAAGATGAGAAATTAAGGAAAATATGGAAGGTAAGGAAATCTTCACCCTTCACATTCAAGGCAAGTTTTAAATTTATGCTTTGGCATGAGGACTTTCTCTCAATAACTACAGTCTGGGAAATGTTAATACCATGCACATTTGGAGAAGGTTATTTAAAATGTTAGGCCTTTACTCTGTTAGTTTAATTTGTCTGGCCAGGTTAGAGCAAAGCTATCATATAGTTCTTCTGGCTTCATCAGACCAAGACTCTCAGTAGGTACTTGGATGGCATAAGAATCAGCACATTCATACTGCTGTGCAAAGGCGAAAGCCCTGAACTTCATTTTGGTCTTTGTTACTTTTGGAACAATAAAGACCTGATCTATCATGTGGATAAATATCCTGCGTCCCCTGTATTGTTTTTTGTTTGAAATCATGGGTTGTGTTTGCCTTACAAAAGTTCTGAGGAAACCAATGAATAATCCAGGAACTTAAATAAGCATATCTGGCTTTGTTTTCTTGCACTAAGAATTCTTTGTTTATCCACACATGAAGTCACTGTTTTTGGTGTTGCACCTTTCAATTTTGAGGGTTGTACAAATATTTATTTATATCTTATTTGTTTATATATATATAAATATTTGTAATATTTGTCGTAATAATGTTAGTTTGTAATGTCCCATCAAAAAACAATTAAAATGGTTAAAAGAATACAGATTGATTTATTCTCATTCAATTTATTCTAAGTGGATAGTTGTAAGGTGTATCAGTAGCCTATATTCTGTCAAGTCATAATTATTATCATACAGTTTATTGAGTATTGTAATCAACAACAAAGTGGAAGATCAAATGGAAGTTCATGTCTTTTGCCTTGGCACACATGCCAACGCATTCTCACACCAAAAGAAGTTTACAGTATTTTTCTTAGTTCTACAGTCTGGTGAGTAAAGGTTCTTCTCCTTTGCAGGGCAGCAGAGTACCCTGCTGACTGACTCCTCTTGACAGGTAGTCAGTTGATGTTCCAAATTAATTAGCTCATCATTCTGTTGTGAAGAACTACGGGGAATTCTCACCAATGGTCACAACCTTTGGGTAATGATCAAGGGTCAACCTTGAGCACAGGGTAAGGACAGCTGCTTCTTTGCAGAGAGAGGAGGCAGTTGAGGTGGTTTGGGCACCTGATTAGGGTGTCTCGTGGAGGAATTCTAGACATATACACCTCAGGGCTGATCTACAACATGTTGCAGGGACTATATATCCTAATTGGCCTGGGAACGACTACCAGGAAACGGGCTGCCACTGTGACCAGGATGCAACCTAACCCTAACTACTTTCACTCCTCTTGCCTAAATCGAACCAATCCAACCAACAAAGGCAATGAGTACAAGACAATCAGAGGGAAAGAAGGACTGGGCATGCTTGTGCTGTCCTATGAAATGCAAAGCCACAGCAAGGACCCAGGATGGAGATTTGTGTCCACCTGCAACAGATCTGCCATCTGGCTTATCAAGACTGAGATCGAGACCGGATCCCAATACAGCTAAAAAAATTGGCTAATGATAAATGTTTGGCAAATCTAATATAAAAGTGGAATTGGAGTTAAACTTTGCCCCTCGATTCGTTGGTTTCCAACTGGTTGGTCACGGTCCAAAAGTAGGTTGCGGGTCCATTCTGAATGGATCGCAAGCAGGGGTGGAAATTAGCACCAGCTACCAGCCCAATCTTGGTAAAATATGCAAGTGGCTTCGAAATTTGCTTCACTCCTCAACAAAAAACAATGGTACTCTAATGAGTGGCTGGTACATTTTGGAATCCACTAGCCATAGTGGCAGGTGGACAAAAAAGTTCATTTCCAACCCTGATCGCAGGCAAATGTTTCAAGTTTGTAAAAAAACAGAGGGCACAGAGCTTTTATTTTGAGGTGCCATTTCCCGCTGCAGAGTCAGTGACTAACAGACAGCTATCAACAGAGTCGGTAAACGAGCTTGACAACATGGCCAAACGCAAGTATGACACCAAATGTATTAATCTGTGAGGACCTTGAACCAATGACCAGCTGGGACAAACAACACAAAAGAAGAGCGAAGTTACAGTGGCATGAAGCAGAGAGCCATAAATCATGCATAATCTGGATGTCAGATGAAACAAACGAACAAACCAAAAACACAATAAAGTAATCTACATTATAGTTTGGAGACACTGCTGACAGAAAAGGAAAATGTGCTAAATGAAAGAGCTAGAGGACAAAGAGGAAACTTAATGACAGTAAATGCAAAAACAGCCACACACACCCCTCAACAAAGATATGCAAATGCATGCATGCTAAAAAACACACATAGCAGCACACACACACACACACACACACACACACACACACACACATTCACACTGTGGAAGATTAGCTCTGTACACGCTATGGTACAATCCTCTTTGAGGGACTTAAACTTTCTCATTACACGTATACATCCGGATTTCTTTCCAGGCGGTGTGAGAGTGATTTTTAGTGAGAAAGGGAGGAAGATAAAGGAGGGATAGATAGAAAGGAAGAGAGAGAGAGGAAGAGAAAGATGTGGGACAAGATAGAAATGAAGCGAGAAAAGAGGGAGTAGAGAGACGTGGTGAGAAAGAGAGTAAAATGGTGATAGAAAATAAGGTGAGATAAAGGTTAAAGAAGAGAGCAGGGATGGGAGTGCTAAAAAGGAGAAAGCCATACACACAATGGAGATGGATGAAGTGTGTGTGTGTGTGTTTGTGTGTGGTGTGTCGCTGTGACATACAAAGGAGATTAGAAGGTAATCAAGCATATGGCAGGTGCAGCACAAGGGGAATAATAATGGACTCACACTGTACACACTTAAAAATAAACTTGGACACACACGCACACTGCACAGCTGCATGCTGGAATGCAATAAGACAGACTGGTATCAAAGAAGCACTGTCATGCAGAGCTACAAACACTCTCCGTTTACTGTACACTGTGAGCAGATAAGGATGCGGTCTCGCTCATCAGATCACAAAGCAAGAAAAGCTGATTTGGGATCATTCACAGCCTGCTGAGTTTATGCGTTCTGCCACAAAATGGATAACAAAAGTCTCCAAATCTCTTTGTCCGTGTGGGATTCTGTTTCTATTGAACTATTGGAGTATTCAGGGTTCAGAATTGATAGTTTCCTTGGCCTGTTCGTGTCGTCTGTACTGCATTTATTGTTGTAACACTGGTTTTATGCTGCCCTCTTGGTGCTGGGATTTTTATCTCAATGACACCTTGATAGGGTTAAATCTAACACTGACAGGTATCTGACAGATACATCGGTTCAACCGGAGCTTTGTTTAAAATGTGCTGTTATGAGATTTTAAATGACATCTGCCAACCATTACTGGATTATGGGTCAATGGGCCCCTGGGCACAGACACACATGCAGAAGGCCCCGCCACCACTGCTACATGCTTGATACAAAGTTTACAGTTGTTTAGCTTCTTTTTGTTGCTGTTTTGTGTCTCTTTGTAGTCGTTACACACCTCTGCGTACTGTGTCTATTTGTGGTCATTTTGTGCCTCTTGGTAGTTGTTTTGCCCCTTCTCATAGACTCTGTGGGTCTCTTTGTGTCTCTTCGTGGACTTTTTGTGGCTCTTTATAGTCAGTTTATGTTTCCCTTTGGTCATTTTGGTGTTTCTTTGCAATAATTTTAGATCCCTTTGTAGTTGTTTTGCATCTCTTTATGGTCATTGTCTGAATCTCTGTGGTTGTTTTGCCCCTTTTCATAGTTGTGTTTTTTATTTGCCCCTCTTTGCAGCCGTTTTGTGTCTCTTTTTTGATGTTTTGTGTGTTTTTGTTGTTGCTTTGCATCTCATTAAAGTCATTTTGGGGTCTGTTTGACACATTTCCTCTGCCGCTGTGGATCTCCTTGTGTCTGTTTGCAGCTGTTTTACGTCTCTTTGTAGTCATTTTGTGCCTCTTTGTGGTCATTTTGGATCTCTTTGTGGTTGCTATGCATATCTTTAGAGTCATTTTGTGACTCTTTGTGGTTGTTTTGCTCCTCTTTGTTTCTCTGTAGTCTTTTTGTGTCTCTTTGTAGTTACTTTCCATCTCTTCATAGCCACCCTTTGTCTCTTTGCAGCTGTTTTGTCTCTTTGTAGTTATTTTGCTTCTCTTTGAAGTTGCTTTGCATTTTGCTATAGCCAAATGGCGACTGTGGTTGTTTTGCCCCTTTTCATAGCTTAGCGTCTCTTTGTTGATGTTTTGTGTCTTTTTGTTGTTGCTTTGCATCTCATTTAAGTCATTTTGTGTCTGTTTGTGGCTGTTTCACATGTTTCCTCTGCCGCTGTGGATCTTCTTGTGTCTCTTTGCATCTCTTTGTAGTAATTCTGTGCCTCTTTGTGGTCATTTTGGATCTCTTTGTAGTTGCTCTGCATATCTTTATAGTAATTTTATGACTCTTTGTGGTTGTTTTGCTCCTCTTTGTCTCTCTGTAGTCTTTTTGTGTCTCTTTGTAGTTACTTTCCATCTCTTCATAGCCACCCTTTGTCTCTTTGCAGCTGTTTTGTCTCTTTGTAGTTATTTTGCTTCTCTTTGAAGTTGCTTTGCATTTTGCTATAGCCAACTGGCAACTGTGATTGTTTTGCTCCTTTTCATAGTTGTTGTAGGTGTGTGTGTCTCTTTGCAGCTGTTATACATCTCTTAGTAATCGTTTTGTGTCTTTTTGTTGTTGCTTTGCATCTCATTTAAGTCATTTTGTGTCTGTTTGTGGCTGTTTCACATGTTTCCTCTGCCGCTGTGGATCTTCTTGTGTCTCTTTGCATCTCTTTGTAGTAATTCTGTGCCTCTTTGTGGTCATTTTGGATCTCTTTGTAGTTGCTATGCATATCTTTATAGTAACTTTATGACTCTTTGTGGTTGTTGCTCCTCTTTGTCTCTCTGTAGTCTTTTTGTGTCTCTTTGTAGTTACTTTCCATCTCTTCATAGCCACCCTTTGTCTCTTTGCAGCTGTTTTGTCTCTTTGTAGTTATTTTGCTTCTCTTTGAAGTTGCTTTGCATTTTGCTCCTTTTCATAGTTGTTGTAGGTGTGTGTGTCTCTTTGCAGCTGTTATACATCTCTTAGTAATCGTTTTATATCTTCTCTTTGAAGTTGCTTTGCATTTCTCTATAGTCATTTGGCAACTCTGTGATTGTTTTGCTCCTTTTTGTAGTTGTTGTTCATGTCTGTGTCTCTTTGCAGCTGTTTTACATCTCTTTGTAGTTGTTTAATGTTTCTTTGTGGTCATTTCATTCCCTTTGTAGTCATTCTGGATCTCTTTATAGTTGCTTTGTATCTATTTATAGTCATTTTGTGGCTCTTTGTGGTTGTTTTCCCCCTTTTCGAAGTTATTGTAAGTCTCGGTGTCTCTGCAGCCGTTTTGCATCTCTCATTTTGTGTCTCTTTGTAGCTGTTTTATGTTTCTTTGTGGTTACTTTACTCTCTTTGTTGTCATTTTGGATCTCTTTGTAGTTGCTTTGCATATCTGTATGGTCATGATTTGACTCATTGTGGTTGTTTGCCCCTTTCTTGTAGTTGTTGTGTGTGTTATTGTCACTTTGCAGCTGTTTATCTCCTTCTTGTCATTTTGTGTCCTCTTCTGATCTTTTTGAGTTTCCTGGTTGACACATGTTAATTTGAGTGACATTTTACAGGTGAAGGTCAGGGAGACCCCTGACACTTTGGGCCCTTGGGCCTGTGCCCGTTTGGCCTGTTTATTAATCCATCCATGCTGCCTGCCAATTCGATGTAGGTGTTTTCTACAGTGGTGAAACAGAAACCACATATTGAGAGTTACAAAAACATGGAGGTGCATCAAGTTTCTTGTGATGCAATGACCTATGAGTAGCCACTGACACCAAGTGCTTTACTCAAGAAGTCTGAAGAGGGTCAAGCAGTTAGTTCACATGGCAAATTTACCCTGAACAAGTATGAGTCAGGATGCGGAGGTTAAATGCCAGTTAGCACCATGTGTCATCTTAATAAGAGGTAAGCTCTCCGTTTGAAGGAGGTTGAACACCTGCCATTGAATTCAGCGGTTATATCATACATTCTCATCTCTATGCACACATTCACTATTACAATCACACATATGCACACACTCATATACACATTTTCCCGCCTCTTGTGAGCATATAAATAGAATGAGAGTAGAATGATCATCCCCACTGAAATTAACATAGCAGTAGCGTCAGAGCAGTGGTAACTTTTATGTGCCATTGTAGCCATTGTAGCTGGCTAACTTCTGTATAAACTTTCATATAAACAAACCAACTTGCAGCAAGTCGCACTGAGGTGAGGTTTTGCAGGAGCATCAAATGAACAGTGGAGTAGTATGTTTTCAAATGAGCTATCTGTTACTATCTCTGCCATTAATCAATATGAAATAGGCTAACTCTGGCTGCCTCTGAAGAACGAGTCAGACCCGCTGCTCAGTGGACGGCTGAAATATTCCACCCATATTTCACCAAACACAGAGGTCGTGGGATAATATTTGTTCCGTGCAAGATGGCATCTCTTTGATTTAGGGTTGTATTTAAGCTTTTTGTTTTGTATTCTGCCTCTTGTTTTGTATTCTGCCCCGGTTGAGAGAATAACAGAGGCTGCGAAGGCAACTACAAAGTTTTGATGGCACTGTTGGTGCAGGAGGCTGATCTTGCTACACACAGCATGGAGACCAGCTCACAGAAAAAGCAAGTTCAAATCCATCAGAGGAGCAAAATCTCCAAAGATGATGAGATGGATAATGTGACAGTTTAGTTTGTTTAAGCCACATTTTTTTAAAAAAAAAGGGTTGAGCTTGAATCAAGTGTGTTTTAACTAGGCAAGCTAATCTCAGTCTTCCTTAAAAGAGAAAAACGTGGATTGGTGAAGGGTTGTATTTTTCTGTTTCACAAGTGTAAGAGTCGGCCAAAACTGAGTTCTCAAACTAGTGAGTGTGACACGACCCCACTGATGTGTGTTGTCACCATAACAACTAACAACATCACCATTGGTCTAATGACCACAACAAACATTTCAACGTCCTTTCTATCCATTTCGTTTCTATGCCCAGGATTAAAAGATCCTTTGAACCGGGTCACAGAGGTATTGTGTTGCCATGGCAACTGTGAAAGCTGGCAACAGACTGGCAATATGTGTTTCCATAGTGCCAGTGCGACTGCCTTTACTGTGCTATCTCAGCTTGGCCTCACAAACTGATGCATGGGTTTTGAGAGATGTGGGCTTGAGAGACGCCACTGAGTTGCATCACGGGAAACGTAGGAGTCAGTGTTTTTGGAGCTTAACGCATACTTTTGAATAAAAGTTATGGTATCTTGGCCTCTGCTGGAACAATTTTGAAAATGATCTGTGGAAACTGAGTACTAAATCATTGGAGTAAGCTTCTATCAGTCAACAACCCAACAGAAAACTAGTTAACAGCACCCAGACAGGGACAGAAGGCAGTTCAGTTGGTCCCTAGTCTGACCTGAAATGAAGTGAATAAAAACAAAAAAACTGCAGGTCTGCCATGACACAGGTCTGATTGTTTTGGTGGGAAGTAAGTTTGCTGTATCTATTGTAACACAATAAATATATATATCAAAAACAAGGCTTTGGAATTTGGTAGTGTGAAAAAAACTTAAAACTTTAAGGCATTCTGTTGATAATGTAAAGCATTATACAACACAGACGTCAGCATGCGTCTATCATTAAGGGGATACTTTGCTGACTGTCAGCAAGCTTTATATCATAATAACGGGGGTAGTATGTGTAAACTAACTATGATAAACTTCCCTAAAACGTACAAGCGCCCAGATCTCCCTGCTCATTTGCCAGCAAAAAAATTCATCCAGCATACAGCAGATTTTCACTGGATCTCAAGTTTCTGCAGGCTGCCCACGGAGGCTGCCCAGGGGCATGTTCAATCTCGAAAGGGTGTGCACCGCCATTTTGAACAACGTTTCCTCCAAATGGTGTTAATATGGTGTGCAGCAGGCTTTACATTCTCTCCCATTTGGTGGGCATGACAGAAGTGTATCGGCAGCGATGTGTATATAAACCAGATCTTGGTAGATTCTTAGGGTGCTTTCAGACCTAGAGTTGTCTTGCTTTGGTCTGAATCAGGGACTAATTTTGTTCCAAAGTTGTATAATTGCCTAGAGTTGGTTCGTGTTCTCACAACAGCATTTACAAGCGAACCAGATCAAATGCCTTGTGTGAGAAAGCTGCTCTTGATTGGTCAGAATTTCCATGTGAGAAAAATCCAGGAAGTAAAGCAAACGTTGAAGAAGAGTACACTTGCAAGATAAATGTGACACTTTCTAATGTCACAATGGAGGGACAACTACGCAGGTTGATTTTAGCGCTGCTCATTGTGGACTATATTGCTGTCATTGTTCATTTTAGTCAAACCATTCAGTTTGAAAACGAGGCGCGGCTCCAACTAGAAAACAATGTTTTGATGCATTGGATGTGCTGAATGTGCATATTAAGGCAGTACAGGAGGAGGTGCACATTAATAATCCTCCAGGACTGTAACATGCTCATGTTTAACCCAAACAATGTGTCATGTGACTGCAGTTGCTTCACATCCAGGTCGGAACACCTTCTCACCACAAACCAACCGCACCAGAGCTCATTTGTAACTGGACCAAGACCACCTCTTCAAGAAGGTCTCAATCACTTGTTTTGGTGCACACCTGCATGTGATTGCTGTGTTCACACCTGCCCAAACGAACCGCACTCAGAGGGCAAACAAACTTGAGTTAGATTGAACTGAACCAAACAGGGCAGGTGTGAAAGCACCCTTAGTTAGTGCACATACAATTTTTGTTTTAATTTCCCACTTGCTTGGCAATGTAAAAGTATGTTTCTCATGCCAGTGAAGCCCCTTTGAATCGAGTTGAATCAAACCCCGCCGTATTAAGAAGCAGTGTGCCTGCGTAAACATAGTAGGATGCTCAACGCACCACCTTTTCTCTTTCAGTTAATGTTTTGCTACGTTTTGTTGGTGCTTTACACAGTCCAGTTTTATTAAAAGACCATCTCTCCAGCAGTGAACTACTTATTTAAGCCAGGCTTCCTCTTTTGTACCAACAAATGCAATACCACTTAATTCATAAAAAATAGTTTCAGTAATTTACATTTTATTATGCATTTCATGCCTAGATTGTCACAGCCACAGCCATGGCCCTGTCTCTCCCTTGTATCTCCTTGTATTCCCCACTCCTGTCTTGTTCTCTGTGTGTGTGTCGTTCCCATCTTGCCGCTCACCTAGACCCAGCCGACTAACACATCAGCCTGTAATCAGCTCGTCACCTCTCCCAGATCACCACACACCTGGCTACAATCACCTCATCAACCCACAGATCATCTACTCTGGCATTCCTCCCATTCAGTGCCACATCACTGTTCCAGTAGTCACAGTGGTAGCCATGCTCAGGCCCAGCTCTTGTGTCTTTGATAACAGTTTCGTTGTGTTGTTGTTAGCAGTATTAATGCTTATTCTCTGGGCTCCAGTATTCCTGTTTGCCCATCTCACCTGCTTACCTGCCTACCACACTGCTCACCGCTCTCCATACTACCTGTTCACCCTGCCATTTCTTAAAGTCGTCTCCATCTACAGCACTATTACAGTTAACCATGTAAAGGCCACAAACCCAGATGATAAACACAAACTGCTCAGATTTTATTGGCATGAATGTTTCTGGCTGAATGTTTCAAGACAATCTGCCTTTGTTCAAATATCTTTCAGCTACCTACTCACTTTCTCTTCAGGTGTTATGGGTAATTTGTGCAAAAATATTTAAATTTATTGACATTGTTTCTGTAGCTTGGCGATGCATTTTATTGCCAACATGTCTTTGATCGCTCCTGCTACTTGGTACGGAGTCTGTCGGTGCATCATTGGTGCATTTTCTCATGTAGACATGTTCACATGAAAGGAAACTTCGTCACTCCAAGGCTTATGGAAATGTACTTGCTCTTAAGTCAATGGGATCCAGAGGTCTCAATGAAGAGATTAACCATGCAAGGTTAATGTATCTGGAATAATAAGATGACTTTTTGACAGGTTTCAACGGATTAAAGTGTAAGTCAACATCAACATGGCAATATAAGTGTCTTAGAGAAGAAAAGAAATATCATGTATATTCACCCCATTTATCATGCGGAGGCTCGTGCTCAGCGAAAAACCCTAATTTAAATTTATAGCATTACCCTTACTCCCAGCTGGGAGCCTTGACGTACAACTCCAGTCTTCCACTGTTGGACGCTGCAAAGCTCTGCTGGGACAATTAGCAGCTGAAGGAGAAGAGAATGTGTCTCATTAACTTTCACTTTATAATTGGCTCCCATCTTGTTTTGGGATTTGAAATGGCAACTTTCCTTTTGCGGTGCCCCCGGCATGCCGCACGCACCTTCTACCATCAAATGGATTCTCTTAAAAAGGTTATTCTAGGCACATCCATGAATTTAATTTGGAAGCACACTCATTAGGGAGCACTGCCTGTTTGTTATACATAATTTAATTTTTTGATGCTCAAAAAGCTGAAAAAACAAAGTTTAGTCACTGGGTTTTCTCTGAAGCTTCATAACCTATGTGATTTTCCTCACTTGGCTCACATTTTTGGCGCCTGATTGTCTCTACAGTCATTTTGGAAAAAGGTTTATAATCACAGGTTTACATCCACAAACAGTGTAAAACATTAGCATCACCACAAACCATTGAACATTACATCATATTTAATCACATCCAACATTTCTTGGAAACACAGAATATTAGATGCTTCTCTCTTGTTACTGTAAAGGTATTGGCTTCCACATCTGGCACATAAATTTAGCTGACAACACTGAAGTTGGCTTCAAGTAGACCCAAGACCACTGTGATGAGTCTTAAGTCAGTGTTCTGGCTTTAAAACATCTATCCTTCACCTTGACCCAAATATGGCTAATTAGATGTCATTAGTATTTTTAGGTAAGGAAATAAACATTACGACAACAACATACAAACACTGAACAGTCGCTACAGTTTAGTGTACTTCCAGAGAGTACTAAATTAGCCAACACTCTTGTAGTAAAGCCTTTACAGATTGGAGCTCAGCTTCACCACCTTATGTCCAATTTATACTGGCTCCTGTCTGTGAGCCTGCGCGTTACAGAAACGTCCCTTGCACATCTTTATTTTTGACGGAGACACAGCAGGGGAATAAATAAATAAACAGGGGAAGCTCACTTTAAGTTTACATCATAAAATTTGTCATATTATAGCGAGGCAGTAACTTATAAAAGGAACATTTAATTGAAACAGTTTTTCAACCAACCTCATGCCCCAGAACCACAGCAAAACACACCTCAAAGATTTTCAGATGGGTTTAAACACCTGAACTGTACTGTACAAACGGTGAAAATGAGCTATATGGCTTATGGAAATAAGGAACTCTGGACGGCACTCTGTCAGAAGACTCCACTCACCAATATCCGCATAGTACTGAGCTCGAAATGCGACGATGCCAGTGTGTATTTCCAAAGCGCTGTCAGTCACAAAGGAGTTCAGCCTTTTAGACAATTCCTCCAATCATCATGCATACACCGAGCGTCCTCTCCCGCCTACCGCTCCATTAGGTCCCAGGGAAGCTGAGCCTCCGTGGAAGTGACGATTTTGTCGCATTTATCCAACCAGCGTCTCGCTTTGCTGCATGAAAAAAACCTGCTCAGCGCTGTCTCATAGGAATGCTTGGAGGCTCCGCGTCCATCGTGCTGACATGAGAATGTATGACAGGGAGGTCGCGTTTGAAAACTGGTGATAAACAGCTGACATTTGAACATCATAGTCATGATGTTAAACACATCCTAGTGCACGTTTAATACAATGTAAATTCTTATTTTAATGTAAATTCAATAGTGCATATTTGACCATTTCTTCTATGAAATTTTAGGGGAAGTTCAGCCTCCCTTGTTGTCTCAGAGCAATCGCCCCTGGTGCAGTTTGAGTTTTCCTGCTAACAGGCATTATATGTGAAAAATAATTATGTTGATGAATGTATGTCTAACAACCTTAACACAGCAACAAATCTTTGCTCCATGTAATCAATAGCCAAACCTTTAAAGGTATTAACTCTGTCTGTAGGCAACAGCACAACAATGTAGGAAACAACAACAATAAACACAGTTAAATCAGCCCAAAGAACAAACCATTTAACTACATAACCTGCTTACTTACTAATAGTAGAAGCACAAATATCAAGGAAACATGATCAAATCTGCAAATCTACAAAACTGGGCTAGTAAAACGCTCACTTCTGAAACAGTCCCAGTGTGGTGTGATGCCATGCAGTGGATGGTAAATCAGGCTGAAGCCAAATGCAGCGCAGGTTGAATTAAAATTGTTCCCCTCGATTCCCTTAAACCATATTTGTGCTTTGGCCTGCGACACCTTGGAAGAGTTTTGACAGAAATGAGGTATTTTCGACAGAGAAAAGTGTTGCTCAAAATTTTTCTTTCATGTTGCACACCATAACCCACACCGACTCCGACCTGAATCTCTGTCAGCAGCAGCTCCTGGCGAGCCAAGAGGACAGAAGCCAGCCAAACTGCGTTCACCAGACTGACTGACAGCTAACCACAATACTTTCCATGTCAGATTACGAAACAACAAAAAAACATGCTATTCATTCATGACTCCATGCGACCAGGACAGAATGACTTTTTGCATACTACAGTGCACTTTTAGTCCCACCTACAAAGAGTCATTCATAAGAGCAATATCAGACCTTTTAAAATGCTTGACATAATTTGACTGGTGTGCGGTGATTGAGAGGTCTGACGCCAGGCTTAAACTCAAGATCTGCACAGGAACCTTGGGATTCATCGGTCCACCAACTCCACAGTGAAGGCAAAGGCTTTAAATTGCACCTGAGAGCTGAACTTGAGCGGCAGGATATGAGATGTGCGTCTGTGCTGCAGGGATCTAAGGGGAGCCGTATTGAGCTAATAAGGCATAGTATGGTGATTTAAACGAAGACTCTTGTGCCTCCCAGGCTAATTATCCAGGTCTCAGTATGTCTAAACCTTTCCTTTTCCTCTCCGTCAAGCGCTCCGAGTCTATTTCCTGCTTCTGGCCATATTCCCTCATTACTTAAGTCTTTTTCCATTTGCCTGCTGCCTCTGTGTAACTGCTTCCCCTTTTATTTCATCCTTCGCTTCCACTCTAAAATTCCCTTCCTATACTTTCTTCTCTACCTCCCTCTAGTCTGTAAGTTTGTTTTGCTTATTATGCCTCTAAGGGACTGTACGGATTTCATTTGGTCCTCGTTGAATGTGTGTGTCTGAAGTGGCCCTGTTACTATGCAGGCTGATGGACTGCAGGTTGCTGCTGTTGCTGAAAGTAGGAGGTGTTTTAAATGTTTTCTCCTTGGTCTTAGTTGTCTTAATGCTTTGTTAAGGATGCATTTGTCTTCCTAAATTCATCAATAAGGTTATTAACCAAATTTTAAAGAAAACCACACAGCCCAATATTTTTTTATTGTACCTTCATCCCAGTATCCATGGGAATATTACCACACTTTACAATTTGTGCTGCACAATTTGATTTGATTCCACTTTATTATAAGAAAATATAACTTTATGTCCAATGCCAACGTTCAGTGGCAATGCAGGGGGTAGTGTGTCTTTTATGTTTGGAGCAGGGCACTGTGGGGGAAAGAGGCAGTGGTGAGGACTGGTGTGAATTTAATCTGTAAAACAACAGAAGCAACTGGATCCAAAACTACAGTTAAATCATACAACAACCAGAATCCATGAATTTACCAGAGCCATTGGGGATGGTATAAACTAAGCTGTTCTCATGCACTGTTCATACAAATACCTGCGATAAGTAATGCACCAAATTTATCACATGACTAATGCGCTGAGTAAAGCAGTAAAGATGGAAGTAGTCCGTGTGAGGAGGCAGGTGGATGGGTCATACAACACAGAACCTTCCCCGGGGGGACTAGCCTCTTTAACTCCGTTCGGACGCCGGCGTCCACGCTCCCTCCCTCCTCTGTTAAATGGGATCTCACAGGTGTACTACGTCATCAAAACATGTGATGTTTGGTATCACAGGATTCAGGAAGCTCTCCGCTTCCTGAATCCGGCATCGTTTTTCTTTTATTCCTTATAGATTTCACACCAGAGCAGCCTAAATACACGAAGTCCAAAATCGCGTTATGCCGTTTTTCGAGGGGAAAAGTTAAAGAATTACTCGCAATCGCGGCAACTGGATACGTAGCTGGTTTATAAAAGGTGAGATCTCACTCCTACCACTATTTTTGGGTGAGATATATCGCCTAGAAAGTGGGATCACGTTTCATATGGCTTTATTTGGTGATATTTTATGGTGTTTCTGTCATAATCAACATCAGCTATCATAATCACACCTGATTTCAATAAGGTACAATGTTTGAAGCTGGCTGAGTGTTGTTTGATCACTGACAGTACTGTTTTGAAGCGGAGTAAGCGCTCCTGTCATTTGGAGCTCCGCCTGGATCTTTTTATGGAAAAAAACACTGTAGAATGGTCATACTTTGAGCAATTTTCTTCAAATTTGAAACAAATGTTCATTGACAGTGTGCCTACAGCCCCACAGTGTCATTTACCTGCTCAGATGAAGCCACAGACAGTTGTTCATCCTGAAAAACATTTTTTATTTTATTTTAGACAAAATCTTCAACTTTTTACTGACTTCAGAGCCCCATTACTCTGTCTCTGTATCACCTAGAGTGTTTCTGACACTTTCACAAGAAACTTCAGAGAGTTTGCTTTCTGGCAAGACCTCATGCATGCATGTAGTCAGAGCGGTTCAGAAGCTACAGTCATTTTAATTTGGGTATGTCATTTTAGGCGTTTTCACTACAAAATGGGGGTGGAGTGCAAGAAGCTAGTATCCAAACTGTTTGAAAGTGAACTTTGAGACATTTTTAGGTTCATCACTATGTTTCTTACCCTAAATCTTACCTATGTAACTTTACTTGCCTAAACCTGAGGACACACAAACACTTTTCTTTTCCTAAACCTGTCCTAACTTAAGGTTAAATACGTAACTTTAAGTAAAGTATGTAACATCAGTCATCGTGTGCTAATTTGTTAGACATTATAAACCATTGTATGTGGATTTTGGTAAGATATCACATAAACCATTGTATAAGGATATGTTGGGCAGAGCAGTCAAGCTGGAAACATGGCCAAAAAAAAAATAAAAAGACTTATTCACAAGTTGAAGGAAATGACATAATTGCATTTCACTTGACTTACACCTTTTGTATTTCATGTGACAAATAAATGCTTGCTTGATTGACGTAGTGAGAAAGGAATGGATAGTAGATGGGTGCATCTGACTTTCATACAGGCTGTCCCTGTAACAAATAACACATGTAACAACCTTGGACGCGTCAACAGACAAAGATCTGTACTTTTGCCACCTATGCATTAGCTTAAAATCATGCGTGTGCATCCCCTAATTAAATGTGATTTCTCACCTGAAGAGCCGATCTCCAGAGTTATGACTCGCCAGGCAATATCTTTATGGCCATCGTCTTCACAATGACAGGATTGAGGGTCATTTAGCTTGGACACGAGACACAGCAACGAGAGTTCTCTTTGCAATAGTGGTGAGGAGAGGAGTCGAGCTGCCATATGAGCAGAGAAAAAGAGCTGCTACCGGCGCTGGTATGTACAAGCAGAGAGCAAGTGGGGGGAAAATGCACTTCATTCCAGGAGCAGCAAGGCTGGAAATAGGACAGTGGTGTAAAGTGCCGTGGGGCGGCGTGTCCAGGAGCACTGCTGTGCATCTAGCCGCTGGTGTGGGGTTGTGCACTGAAAATAATAGGGGCATAATTTTTGATGAACTGCATATGTCGGCAGTGTGTTTTGGCCTTAAGCGTTTCCAAAACTTTAATGGCAACTAAAGAGTGGTTGTTATAGTAAGTAAAACATGGTTGAAATTTGCAAAAGATTATTGTTGTGGTTACAGTATAATAATGCTAATGATAGCTGAAATTAAACAAGATACAAACTCAGACTGCAGAGGCAAAGCCCAGTGCACACATTCACCATCCAGACTTTCACATCAATTCTTTTTGACAACATAAATGTCACTCTACTTCCTGCATTGGTACTGACAGTTGCCACTGAACATGAATCATTAATACTGACTAGTTAAATCATTTGTAGGTGACAGGGTTGGACAAACATGTGGGCAGCACTGAACTGGTTTCCAGTGCTTAAGCAGTCACCTGTGACTAAGATTCAAGAGTCCCTCCTCCCTCTGTCTCTCCTGTCTTCCCCTCTCTAAACCTTCATTCCATCAACCTCCCACTCTTTATCATTGTCTCCCTCTGTCGTCCATTAATTCATGCTCCCAGAATCCCTAGCTTCTTCCTTCCCCTCTGTTTTCCTTTGCCTGTCCACTCCCTGCGGTCCCCATTACAGAGGAGAACAGAGGATGTTTTTCTGCCTCGGGGGCAGCAGTGATCATATGCTGTTAAACCTCGGAGCCAAAAACAAAGATTCCACACACTCTCATACCGCATGTAGAATGTATGCATTCTCATTTTTTGTCTCTTAATTATGAACACATGCATAGATCTTTCCACAGTTGGATGGATATCAGAGAACTTGCGAGTGGATTTTATTCTCCATACATTCATTAATACAACATATTCCATTAGCAACTCTCTGTTTTCTTCTTCTTCTATCTAATTATGCCAAATAAATACACCGCCTTCCAACTGGAGCAAAGCTGTTTTCACATTTAGTTCTTCGGCTCTCTATTTGTGCACGTAAGACATAAAACAAAAGGAAAAAATACAGTAACATAAGAGACAGGTGGGATTCATTTTTCATTTTCACTCCGACCTCGTCATATGTCAGTGTTTAGTCATGGACTTTCCATGTCCAGATAGGCAAGCAAGTTAATGTGGGTGCATTGGTTGTTGACATTCTGGGACACTGTGTCAAGTTCTGCCTGTTACATATATTGTCTTCTTCCAAATGCACTATGTCGCTACAACAATGCAAATTTACTTTTTTTTTTCTCTTTTAACAACAAACACAGGTGGTTGCGTTAAGGAATAAAGAACAGGGTTTGGCTTCATAATGTTATGGGACGCAAACACTGCTCTCCTGGGTGAACGTTGGTATCTGTTGGACCCATGCACCATCCCTCCTGCTGCCCCACTCAGACTTACGCCACCTTAACTTTCATTCTTATCTTACCACGTTTCCCCCAGATGTCACTGAGCGCCGGCAACCGGCTGCGCATCCCGTGGATGTTAAAGGACGGCGCTTGTATTTGACAACTTCAGAGTGAGACCAGGTTGTTGAAAAAGGACCCTATCAAACACGGATATTAAAAATAGCTATTATGCTTATCACCAGTTTAGTACATGCACTGCTAACATAATGCATTTACACAGTACTGTCTTTATTAAAGAGCAGTTGCGTATGATCTTAAAAAAAAAGAGGTTGACAGCAAAGTGAAGCAGAAAGCCATGCTATATACCTACCAAGTTTATTTCTGTAGAGCTGACTACAAAGAAGATCCACATCAGTAGCAGCTGCTGGTCTTTCAAACAGGGGAAGCTCACTTTAAGTTTACATCATAAAATGTGTCAAAGTGTAGCGAGGCAGTAACTTATAAAAGGAACATTTAATTGAAGCTGTTTTTCAACCACACTGATGCCATAGAACCACAGCAAAACACACCTCAAAGATTTTCAGATGGGTTTAACGGTGAAAATGAGCTATATGGCTTATGGAAATAAGATGGCACTCTGTCAGAAGACTCCACTCGAAATGCAAAGCGCTGTCAGTCACAAAGGGGTTCAGCCTTTTAGACAATTCCTCCAATCATCATGCAGACACCGAGCGTCCTCTCCTGCCTACCGCTCCATCAGGTCCCAGGGAAGCTGAGCCTCCCTGGAAGTGCCCATTTTGTCGCATTTATCCAACCAGCGTCTCGCTTTGCTGCATGAAAAAAAACCTGCTCAGCGCTGTCTCACAGAATGCTTGGAGGCTCCATGTCCACCGCGCTGACACGAGAATGTATGACAGGGAGGTTGCGTTTAGGGATGGGAAGTGATAGGATTTTACTGATATCAATGCCATTATCGATTCTGCTTATTGATCCGATTATTTATCGATTCCCTCATCGATTCAAATTTTCTGTGTAGAAAAAGTAGACCTTACAGGCTGTTGGTGTCAACAACATAAATTTTATTGAGTTTCTATTCTAAACAAGAGATAAGTGCTAAGTAAGTAAGTAAACAAAATATGAAATTGGTCCACTGCTATCATCTAAAATGGAACAAATGAAAGAATATTTGTACAGATTTGTTTTTATCTACATCAAATAACGTTACAGAATCTGTTAGTGTTGTCACGGTACCAAAATTGGGACCCACAGTATGATACCAGTGAAAGTATCACTGTTCTGAGTAGTATCACGATACCACAGCAAAAATGAGGCAGATGTGCCTTTTGTCATTTATAAAAAGATAAATCACTTTTCTATAATACATCAATGATATTTCAATGGAATAAATTACTTATTGACTTATTCATACTTCAAAAACAGCATCAATAAGTGATTAACATAGGGGGATCAAAATAAAATAAATAAATGAAATAAAAATCAACCAGCCACCCTCCTCCCCTGACAAGTAAAGAACAGTCCCTTCATAAGTAAAGAACAGTCCATAAAGTGCGGTGAGGTTTGTGGACCGTTACTGACACAGAGAGAGTAATGTGAACGGCTCGTTTCTCCTCTGACACGCCACATACCTGTGTGCCGCCACGGCTCGGCTGTTCAGGTACTACTGGGCAGTCATGACACCAAGAAGAGGAAATTATTGGACCTGGAGCTGGACTTCTCCGTTGCCGGTAAGCCCTTATCTTGCACCAGAGAGCACTATGGCCGCCATATTTGACAGGAATACATATTCCTGACCATGTCTGTGTCTGTGACCCCGTTCAACCCACAACCGGCAGGATTCGCATTTCTTTTCTGCTGCTGGTTGAAATCTGTACTTGCACAGCGAGCTGAATTATTTCTTTTGCTTGCACAAAACTATTTTTAGTCGCCAATGCGAGTAACATTAAAATGCTTGCACAGTAGAGCCCTGTAGTGGAAAACAAATCACTGTAGCATTGGTGGTGTTTCCGCCCTTGCATGTAATTACGGTGCTGCATAAATTGCACGTCATGCTGTTGTGATGAGTGAATGTCATGAGTCTTTTTTGGTGAAGTGAAGCCAAGCTTTCGACTGCTTCTGTCTCTCCACCATTACGTCTTCTTTGTTGTTGAATGTACTGCTGACTGAAGAGCGTGACGTGCGTCATCGACGTAAAGATTCGGCGTAATGAAAAGAATCGATAAGGGAATCGTTAAGCATAAAGGCTAATGATGTCGATGAATTGAACCAGTTGGAACCGGTTCTCGATTCCCATCCCTAGTCGTGTTTGAAAACTGGTGATAAACAGCTGACGTTTGAACATCATAGTCATGATGATAAACGCATCCTGTTTAATGCAATGTAAATTCTTATTCTTATTTTAATGTAAATTCAATAGTGCATATTTGACCATTTCTTCTATGAAATTTTAGGGGTTGAAGTTTAGCCTCCCTTGTTGTCTCACAGCAATCGCCCCTGCTCCACAGCTAGACTTGATGTCCCTGTGGACCCTAAATGTTTCCTGTTGCAAATGGACACTTACCAACCTAGTTTACTGTAAAATCCACTTCAATTCTGAATGTTCAGAAAATACTTCAAGCTACAGTAGGCACATATAAAGATGGGGAGGAATCTTAGAATGAGCTGCTGATTTGGCACCGAAAAATACGTCCAAATAAAAAATAACAATAAAATCCCAAAATACCAGCGGCAGTGTTTGGCCTTCATATTGTGCTTTTAAAATATGATTTTTCACCTGGACTTTTGAATCACATGTTTAATTCATGTTATCAAAGTGTTGCCCTATTTGATCATTGAATTTTCAGTTAAAGATTTGCAATATTTATAACTCATGGAAAAACACGCACACGCACACACACACACACACACACACACACACACACACACACTTGCTCTGCACTGAGTCCTAAAAGCTTTAGGTCTTGTCCCTAATGACGTTCGATAATGGTAAGAGCCCCTGGTGCTCTTCAGTGTGTGTATTTGTGTGTGGGTTTGATAGGAGGATAGATATAGAGACAGAAGAGGCACAGGCACATACGTGTTTTTGTCCATCCACGTGTCCATGACCTATGTGTGCGTGCTTGTGTTTGTAATGAAGACAGGGAGCTTCATTAATACTGGTCATTAACAGGCCCTAAGGGCTGAGCCAGCAAGAACACAGACCGGGCTAAATGAGACACCAAATGGAAACTCTCTTTCTTTTTCTTTTGTACTGGCTCTCTCCCTCTCACCCCTCCTTCTGCCCATTTATCTCTGTCCTTCTCACTGCACTTTTTTTTCCATCTCTTGAGCTTTTTTGTCTCATAGAAGATGGAATTAGAGAAGAGAGTGGGAAGAGGAGGGAAGGCATGAGAGGATACATGGCAGGAGGAGAGTTAACAAGGGGAGAGGATGAGAATGTAGAAAGGGCATAGAGCAAGGAGGGGAGCGAGATGGAGATGAAAGGATGAAAGAAGAGTCACGAATGGAGAAACTCCAGAACAGATGATGAAGAAAATGGAGGAGGAAAGGAGGTGAGAAGGCAGGAAGAAGGAGAAGAAAGATACTGACACAAGAACAGCAAAGCACAAAGGAATAAAAATGACTTAAGCACAGCAGGAGAGAAGAAAATAAATCAAAACAAAATCAAACTGATCAAATGTGGAGTTGTAGAGTGTCTGACAGGCAAAGAGCACAAAGCTGATGGGCTGTGGCAGTACAGCGGCTTATTTTCTTCATTTGTTTCAGTGCTTATCATCATAATCTAAGTTTCCCTTTTCTTAGTCTAGCTTGTTATGTGCTGCCATGATTATTACTTCTACTTAGTACATCCTCTCCAGATATTCTATGAGCCAGTGTTGTATTCGTCAGCTGCACATGTAAACTCTAGCTCGTCAAAGTTGATTTTATGTTGATGTTCGCTTTCAGTCACAGCTTATTATGGCATTTGTACGTGACCCAAATTGTTCCAGTGTAGATTTAGAGATTTTAAAAGTCAGTGTTTGATTGTGGCAACACGTTCTCACTCTGACCTCATCACATATCGACATCTGGTATGGACTTTCTCCATCCAGATGCAACATGCAAGGTACCCTGGGTGCGTTGGTTGTTGACGATGTGGGACACTGTGTCAAGTTCTGCCTGTTACATGCATTGACTTCTTTCAAAATACACTTCTGTTTTCACAGGAAATTTATTTTTTACATACAGTCTCTTTCAACATGAATGCACTGTGTCGGTACAACACTGTGAATTGACGTTTTTTTTTTCCTGCAACAGCAAACGGACGTGTTTGGGTTTAGGCAACAAAAGAATGTGGTTAGGTTTGGGAAAAAACAACAGGGTTTGGCTCTACGATCATATGGGACGCAAACACCGCTCTCTCGGGTTAAAGTCAGTGTTTGTTGGACCCACCCACCTAGGACTTTTGCTGGCTATATTTTCATTCTTGTCCCACCCTGTCTCCTCCTGACGCCGCTTTTGGTGGTTAAACTATAGTGGCAACCAGCTGCGTATGATGGTGAGGTGAAAGGACGGCTTTTTCCGTCAATGTCTGATGTCGCAAATCACTGCCTGGTTGCCAGATTTCAGTGACTTCTGTGCGAGACCAGGTTGATTGTGGGTAAAGTCATCTTTCACATGCTAGAAAGTTGTGATTTTAGATTTAGTTTGATCATCATTTGATCAACAGAGTTGGGGATAAAATATTGTGTCAGGGGTTTTTCCTTATTTTTCCTTTCATAAATAATTACAAGGACAAACATCCTTAAACAACAGCTCCAAATGAAATGACAAAACATGCTTTCTGTCCATTTCCTGTAGTCTGACACAAAGCTAACACATCTTGGTCTGTGGATTAAGTTATGTCTTCTTTGTTTCTAGTAATATATTATTCCCTGTTTTGTTTCATTTTGTACACTCACCTCTTGACTCGTTATAGAAAATCTCAACTCCTATCCATTTGATTACTGATCCCGCCGTGATCCTGCTTCCTATTACGCTTCCTCTCCAGTGTATTTATTTAGTGTGTGCCACGTGTTCTCTTTGCCAGTTAACATTATATTGCAATGTTGCTGTACTGCCCAGAAATGATATGAAGCTGATGGTGAGGCATTTTGGCATATTTTTTTAACCATGACAAGACGTCTTGATTTGACGTTCAGACAACGATCATTCAACATCTCACTCTTTGCTAGAAATGTCTTATCTAAATAAAACAAAGATACATGGATCAGCTATTTTCTTGTTAATAACATGATCAATATTTTGTAAGAGGGAGTCCAACTGGACCATTATTGGACTTGTAAAAAATGGCCCCATCTGGATGCCTGCCTCATAACCACTGTGGAGTTGAGCATGGTTGGCATCCAGCTGTAGCAGAAAGAGGTGTGGGGATGACTCATGAGAGCAGTGCCAGGTGAGTTGATTAGCACAGCTGGTGCTTGTTGTATAATCATACTCTCCCTTTAAATGCAGTAGCATGCTGGTCCTCGGATGAATGCCACACACCAGAGACAGCTGGACTTTGTGTGCTGTGTTACTGGGAACATTGTTTGCTGAACTGTGTTGGAAGATTTTGAGCAACTACGCCTTGTGCACCGTAGAAGTTGGGCAACCAGAGTTGCAGGCTGAGGAGTTTTGTATTTGTGTTTATTGATGTATTAGCAATCCCAATAAAGGAGCAGTGTCTATGAGCAAACAGTTGTGCTGGTGTGTTGTGCTGAGAGATCTCATAATGGCAATATAAGACCATTTTTGGCCCAGGACATGACGTCATTATCTAGACAGTGGGTCTCATTCATGAAATGTCTGAGTAAATTTGCACATAAAAAACCTTGGTACTAAAAACCTACTCTGGAATTATGAACGCCATGGAAAATGCAGGCACACGTGTATGTTCATGAATGCCAATCAGTCGTAAATTGACAGCACATGAATAGCCAGTGACCATCATGTAAGGAGGTGATAACTACGATGGACAGGTGCATCCTGTAGACCTGCAAACATGAAGCAAACAAAGAGAAAGTGAGAAAAAGAAAAACTTCTCCACCGCTGTGACTGAAGATATTTTGGATGAAGTGGGGTTGAGAAAAACATTTAGTTTTCCTCTTTTAGTAGAGGTGTGACAGGGACAGGCAAATCAAAGGCTTGGAATGAGGTAACGGATGCCGCTAACTCCCGTCAAGAACCATCCAAAAAGTTAAACAAAAATAGTTCGACATGAACCTAGATGCAAAAAAATACACAAGTACACACAAAAAAACATGTCACAGCTCTCTGCTGTCTCTGCTGCTCTGCACTATTAAAACATCTTACTGCAGGCAGTGTAACTGAAGCAATAACCCAACGTTAAGTTTAACAACAAGTAAGATAGTCTGGCATAAAATCACACCATCTCCATCCAACTCTCTGCCAGATTCGGATTCACCAACTGCCCGGTGTGAGCGGAGACAGACTCTGAATTGCATTCCCATTATTCACATTATTAAACCAAAACTCAGTTTTAAAATAATAATTTTTCTGTCTCCTACGTCTTTAAATTAAACAAAACTGACATGCAGTTCAGGGCTACTGTGCGTAAAGAGGGCAGAGGAGGAGCACATTGGTTTGTTATTTCATTTATTCAGAGAACAGCGTTTTCCAATTGATTTAAATAACTCATTCACATTTTTTACGAACCCTAATCTGAAGCTTAAATCTGCTAAAAGATTTATTTAACTACATGTTTTATACTTCTAATCTTTTGTCAAGTTTAACTTACATGTTTCAAAGACTTCTGTGTATTCTAAACATAATAGAGCATAATATGAATTAAAATTGTTGCTAATAATGACAAGCAACATTTATGTGCAATATCTTATTCACAGAAGCACCACGAGCAGTCAGAAACAGGTGTAGATTGTGTTAGTACCAACGGAAAGATCAGAGCTACTAACATATTGATGAATGCCAAAACACACATACATAGCTTTCTGAAAACAGTTTACACACAAATAAGACCCAGTGTTTGCTGGGATCCCTTGTCATATTTTCTTGTCTTTGTTTTGGTAGTTGTGACGTTTGGTGTAGATTCATCATCCACTTTATATTTACCTCGCAGTCCTTTCACAAACTTGTCCAAGCTTTGCTAACAGTGCAGAAGAATGCATCGTTTATATTCAGCCTTGCTGCGCCACCCCTTTTATAACTCACCTCCACCCCCAGGGGGAACAACCCCTGGTTTGGGAATCACTGGGTTAGCGGTTACAGCGGTCCTGTGTTAAAATAGAAATAAAAATAAAATTAAATTAAACATGTTGACTGTCAGTTGGAAACAGGAGTCAAATAGCAGTCTTCTGTGTTACAGTATGATGTTTTTTTAACCCAATCGTCCACCACTAACTCTACCTATGTGGACTTTGTCCTAAACTGGGAGGCAGACACAATACTTGGTCAAACAGCATGGAGCAAATTCAGTTGTTTAAGTTATCCAATACCCATTTCATCTTTAATGCAATAGAACTATTAACTGTTACTGGCCTTTGAGGTTTACATTAAAAGGGTTCTGTTTTGGTGGTGAATACAGAGCAAGACTAATACAGAAAAACACCATATGGTTTTGCAATGGCTCTGTTTCCATATGGAAAAGTTTTCTTTGAACTTCTCTCCTATTGGGAGAAGGAACAGCAGGGGCTGAGGCACAGGTCTAGTCTTTGGAGGGAGGAAGGGGAAAAAGAAAGAAGAGGAGATGGGGGTCTGAGATGACAGGACCGAGGGAAGACTTTGGTCCCTGCGAGAGCTGAAGACAGACGAGAGCGGGGGATACAGAGGAAGATGATAGAGGAGGGCCTGGCCTTTGGGGAGTAGTGTAATCTGAAAGCAAGAGACCAGCTACGTCAAGGGCCAGCTGATGAAATCTGACAGAAAGAAAGAAAGAAAAGGGAAAGAAATGGAGGAAGACCATTAAGAGTTTGTGATGGAGCATCAAAAAGGCATGTTTGGGTGTTTTTCTCTTCTGATGTAGATTTGTATGTGTTCTCTAGAGAAAACGTTTCTTTGTAAATTTCCTCATCATTTCAGCTTTTTGCCCTCTCATATACACACTGTGTGCTCCTCTCTCTTACAATTTATTTCCTTTTCTTCCAACCAGCAGAAAAATGGTGCTAAAGGCTTGGGTTTTTGTTTAGACCCTGTGGCAATGCTTAGAGCGATGATTTCTGCTTCTTTAAAGATTGTTTCAGACAACAAGACTGTTCAAACCACATCTTACGAGGACTGCTCACACATCAGACAATTGTAGTCAATGTGAAGTCATACACACTAGACGATAGAGCAAAAACAGAGTCCATTACCAAAATCCCTAGCATCTTGAACTTTGGAAATCCTGCATGAACGCTGGCAAAGACAGAATCAAAGGAGAAAGAGGAAGTAAAGAATGATGGAGACTGATGTTTACTGAATCGCCTACCAACAACAATCTAAAGACTAATACCAGTGTAATTTCATCAACAAATGAAAAGGCCAAGATTAGCAATCAACAAGTAAAATGTATTAATATAGCTCTTTCCTATACAACTTAATTTTCATCCAACACATTTTTAAAAGGGCATAACTTTATACTGAGAGACCCGAGAGACACATTTCCTCGTTAGAGTCAACACATTTCAACACATACAGTGTTTAAGCCTTGACAGTAGTTATTTAAGTATCTGCTTCTCCTTCTCTTTCTCGCTTACCATTAAAAGGTCTAGTGTGTAGGATTTTGTGGCATCAGCAGTGAGGTTGCAGAACTGAAGGACTAAAACGCCCCATCTAGATCTGCTGTTGGGATTGTGTGTTCTGGGCTACTGTAGGCTTGAGGATCTCAGGTCACGACTTGGAGCATAGGTGGTCAGAAGCTCAGCTATATAACTCAGCGCTAAACCATGTTGAGCTCCAAAGGTTATTGTAAGAATCTTAAAATCAATTCTGAAGTTAACTGGCAACCAATGGAAGGAGGCAAGAATTGGGGTGTTATGTGACCTACGATTTGTCGCTATTATGGTGGACTTGTGGGAGAGGACCCGCTGTGCGTGTAAATATAAATGGGTCATTCACAAGTCATGATTCTTATTTTCAGGTGACTATAAAATAATGAAAATATAGTTCAGTCAAGATTACATCAGTCACAGAAAAATTCATTTCCATTTGCAGTATGATATTTGGTGGTATGGCCCTGTTCTGGGACCTTTCTGCCCTTCCATGTGCATACATACATACATACATACATACATGGAGAAGACCATACATGGTAAAGAACAGGAAGCAGGCATCAATAAAAATCTCAAATTACACTGATCAGTCTGACACAACATGAAAAGGAGGAGCTGGGGTGAAGGCAGGTTGCAAAGGGGCTTGCAGAGGAATTGACCTATGGCTAAGTCCCATCCTCAAACACGATGAGCCAATCACAGTGCGTATAGCCATTCCCATACACTCGGACATTCTCTGCCTGGACGTCCATTGAAATGCATTACAGAAAGTCAGTTTCGTTCGGTTTTATGAGCTTTTTCAGAGATTTGAAGTTTAAAAATGGTCAAACGGTGTGCATGGGGTACATGCAACTCCAACACAAGGTATCCTGAGAGGCTGGGCGACCAGGTGTATTTTTTACACTTTAAACCACATCTCAACCGAGAAAAGTGTCTCCTTTGGATAAAGTTGTGTGGTAACATTAGACCACAACATCAACTCAACGTGAATAAGATTAACAATGATGTCTACATCTGTTCTAAGGTAAGTCAACATTGTGTTTGAGGCAACACATTGTCACTTTGCTGGAAAGAAATATAAAGTTATCTTTAACATCTCTAGCTAACGTTAGCTAAAGTTAGCCTAACGTTAGCTCCTAGCTGCGTTGTTCATCATGTCACCTTGTTTGCTGGGAGTTCATTAGCCTATTTTGTTCTAGTTTTGTACTTTGGTGATCGTACATCATTGTTAGCTGTTGTCCAAAGGGCTCTAGTCAAACTAAACGAATCAGCTGATCCATCAGCTAATAGGGCTGATTATGAAAAGAGCGTGCACCATTTTGCTACAGTTTCCAGGGTGAACGACATGTTACCTCAAGATGTTGTGAAACTGTGTGCGACAGGCTTTGTGGAATGTTTTCTCTTGTTTGGTAGGTATGTCAGAGGTGTACACAATCAGCTGCAACACGTGTATAAAAAACGGATTCTGGTACATCTTCACCTATTGTACATAGAGTTGTTTTTATTTCACACTAGCTTTGGTAATATAAACGTAAGTTCTCCCGAGCCAGCAAAGCCCCTTTGAACTGAATTGAATTAAATTATCCCCGCAGTGTTAAACAGCAGTGCACCTAAGTAACACAGCAGGGTGTTCAACGCACCACCGTTCTGTTTAAATAAACATTTTGCCACATTTTGTCAGGGCTGAATGCAGCCTTACGCTTGGCTGCAGGGCCTGCCTGGACTAATATTATGCTCATTTTACAAATATTGTTCACCATTTCTGGCAATAGATGCCCCTAATTCCTACACACTGGACCTTTTAATACAAACTTCCATTTGGCTGTTTACAAGGTAACAGTTTCTGAATCAATCGGCAGGTTTGATGAACTGTATAAAAGTCACATGACCTAGCCTTTATTGTTCATGTTTGGGGGCTGCACAATCTAATATGTACAATATTGCAATCTGTATTTAAATGTCAGTTGTGGTACTGTGGGTTGTGAGCTGTATGGATTCCAATAAAGAGTACCCACTTGTGTTGTCATTGTGTGTATAGGTGTGAGTTGGTGATAGTGGAAAGATGTGGAAGGTTACAAAGTTTTAATCACAGTTTCTGCTGTTTTGTTGTGCGATACAGAACCTTGTTAAAGAATACATAACTTCAAAAGTCAAAGTTTCTTCAACTCTCCATCTGCCAAACAGTCTGCAGGCCAGAAAGTCAGCATGGCAGACAGTGAGCTGGACCAGCTACAAGAGATAATCACACAAACACACACATATGTCCACACACACAGCTCACACACCAATAATCCAGTGTTTGTTATGTTGTAGCTGTTTGGCAGCGCCTGGTGAGCCCAGAGACCCACAGTCCATATTAGATCTGGATGGCTGATCTTCCTCACCAATTTACTGGACATCTCTCTTTCTCTCACTCATCCCCCTTTTCCTGCCTGTATCTCTATAAACCTTTATCCCCTTCTTACACTGTCCACGTACTATCTTTTTTCCGTGCCTGTTTTCAGCCTCTCATCCTTTCCTGGCAAGCAGATAGCAACATGCAGGAGGCGGACAATCTCAGCATGACCAATCAGGCAAAAAATGGCAAAATATGACATTGCAACACCATAAAAATCAGATTAAATCAGCGGTTTGAAATGAAATTACAAACACATTTACTGTCTGCCTTGATCATACTGCGTGCAGGAAGAGGGAAATCATGTTTCACTCAGAGAGAAATTAACTGAAGGCATTATGGCCTGAAAAGCTCTTGTCCACTCAAATCATTTATAACTAATTTGAGGACATTTATGAGTGAACCTTGTCTCCAGGTTTATAAACTGACCATGAGTGATGGTTTTAAATGTTCGGTATTCTCATAAAACTAAGAGTGACTCAACCATTTATTTGTATTAAGCCACAGGAGTTCATGATATATATTCATTCATGCATGAGAAGATACTGAGTCATGCATTAGTCATGCACTAATCAAGCAGGGCTGTGTATCCTCATTACAGAATGTAACCATTCATTTTTTTAATGAACTGTATATGATATGAGTGAAGATCCTTGTATGTCCTATTATGGCGATTATTACCCATGTGTGTAACAAATTTATTTGGTAGATAAGTGTATTTTTGCTTTATTTTGTTGTTAAATCAACAAACAGACGATGGATGCAGAATCCAAAAGATACAAGTTCTGGACTGCAGTAAATTTGTGCCAAAACTATTTTGAGTTCTTGCACCTGTTGTAAAAGCCAAGGGATAAGTGCTATAACATTACACTTCTCTGTCTAAGCTCACGTTTTTCTGTTTGTCACAGCAAATATAAACATTCTATAGACAGATTACTTTATCTGTTGTCTCAACTCAACTCTCAGTATGAATCTATGAAGTTAAATTCAAGTAAATTTCACTTTATCTTCCCATAGAAAAAACATCCATCAGTACTGCAAAACAAAGATTCCACAACTGGAGTAAGGAATGCATTTTATTGATCACAAAAGGAGCTGAGAGGCAGAGGGGAGGTTTCAGGTAGGGAGCTTTATCGGGTTGTGCAGCTTTATGCCGGGATCAAACTACACAATCTTTTTGCCTTTGGTGTCAGATTAGCGCTCATAGAGCTATGAATTCTTGACGGGTCTTGGACAGAGAGAGAGCCATAGCTAGGATTACTTGTTGGACCTTGACTGATCATAGCTTGCTATCTTGACTATAATGATTTACATAGGTGATCAGACTGGAGGTGCCAGGGGCTTGTTTTTCACTGTGACACCAGGATAAAACAAGTCATGGCTGTGCCCAACGCTTATTCTTATTCATCTGTCTGGTTGGACTGATTGCATAGTCTGAACCCAGCATTAGGCCAACCCAATCACCAGACTTAATGTTGGCATTGTAGCTTTCTCCAAACCATGGATATGTAACAATTGTACATTATTATGCAGCAAATATAAGGTACCTTTACTTATTTACATTTCAGCAACACTTTGATTAACATGTAGTTATGTTTAGGCACAAAAACTACTGGGTTACAGTTTGGAAAGCATTAATATTTGGCTTAAAAGACCCCACTTTGGTGGCACTATCAAAACATGAAATGCCGCCAATGTATCCCTAAGAAAACACGCCATTTCGGTGGCATAATTGTGGATTGAAATGTTTTGGTGGCACAACCTCTGCTGAAAAACGGTCACAGTCAGAGCTGAAAATGCCACGAAAGTTTCACTAAAAAACAACTGATTTTGTTGTTTGTTGGTCTCAAACAGTGGTCTGCAGCTTGGCAGGCATCTCGCCTAGGTGTTACCCTCCTCTCCATCTCATAATGACAAAGTCAGCTCATACTCTACATCACTTTAGAAATGCTTTAGAATTAAGCAGAGCCATGCAAGTCTACAAAGTTGGTTGCAATTTGCATTTCTACACTGCTCCAAAAACTTAAGGGATCACTTGATGAACACATTTTTCAAGTTGAAAATCTTTACTGATGTACGTTGTATAAGTTGATGAGAACAAAATTATGTAACAACAGTCAATGAAAACCAAAACCATCAACCCACTCTGTAGACGGTGTCCTGGAGGCTCTCCTCCCAGACCTGAATCAGGGCATCAGTGAGCTCCTCGTCAGTCTGTGGGGGTACTTGGCAGCATTGGATGCATTGATACATAACGTGCCACAGGTGTTGTCTGTGGCCACCACATGCAAAACCATTCCCTTTTTGGGGGTTGTCTTGCTTTTGCCTCTCCATTGCACCTCTTGTCACTTTCATTTGCACCAAAGCAGGATTCACAATCAGTTGTGCTTCCTAAACGGCCAGATTGATATCCTTTGACTGGTTTGGTGTTGTGACGATTAAGTCTTCCCTTAATATTTTTTGTGCAGTGTAGTATGTACAGTGTACAATTGTTTCAAGTAAAGCTGGCTTCCTAAATAGGACAGTAGTTACAGCCTGATATTTGAGAGACACGAATAATCATGGTTAATTTTTAATCCTTTCAGATGGATGAATAATTCCCAAGCATGAAAAATTCCTAAATTGAACTTACACAGACTTCTATAGACATACACTGCCTGGCCAAAAAAAAAGTCACCACCAAAAAAAAAAAAGGTCATACACTCTAATAATTCGTTGGACCGCCTTTAGCTTTGATTACGGCACACATTCGCTGTGGCATTGTTTCGATAAGCTTCTGCAATGTCACAAGATTTATTTCCATCCAGTGTTGCATTCATTTTTCACCAAGATCTTGCATTGATGATGGTAGAGTCTGACCGCTGCGCAAAGCCTTCTCCAGCACATCCCAAAGATTCTCAATGGGGTTAAGGTCTGGACTCTGTGGTGGCCAATCCATGTGTGAAAATGATGTCTCGTGCTCCCTGAACCAGTCTTTCACAATTTGAGGCCGATGAATCCTGGCATTGTCATCTTGGAATATGCCCGTGCCATCAGGGAAGAAAAAATCCATTGATGGATTAACCTGGTCATTCAGTATATTCAGGTAGTCAGCTGACCTCATTCTTTGAGCACATACTGTTGCTGAACCTAGACCTGACCAACTGCAGCAACCCTAGATCATAACACTGCCCCCACAGGCTTGTACAGTAGGCACTAGGCATGATGGGTGCATCACTTCATCTGCCTCTCTTCTTACCCTGATGCGCCCATCACTCTGGAACAGGGTAAATCTGGACTCATCAGACCACATGACCTTCTTCCATTGCTCCAGAGTCCAATCTTTATGCTCCCTAGCAAATTGAAGCCTTTTTTTCCGGTTAGCCTCACTGATTAGTGGTTTTCTTAAGGCTACACAGCTGTTCAGTCCCAATCCCTTGAGTTCCCTTCGCATTGTGCGTGTGGAAATGCTCTTACTTTCACTATTAAACATAGCCCTGAGTTCTACTGTTGTTTTTCTTCGATTTGATCTCACCAAACGTTTAAGTGATCGCCGATCACGATCATTGAGGATTTTTTTCCGGCCACATTTCTTCCTCAAAGACGATGGGTCCCCACTATCCTTCCAGTTTTTAATAATGCATTGGACAGTTCTTAACCCAATTTTAGTAGTTTCTGCAATCTCCTTAGATGTTTTCTCTGCTTGATGCATGCCAATGATTTGACCCTTCTCAAACAGACGGGATGTGTCTTTCGACATGGTTGTTTAGGAAATGAGAAGCAACTCATTGCACCAGTTGGGGTTAAATAACTTGTTGCCAGCTGAAAGATAATCGCCCATGCAGTAATTATCCAACAGGAGGCTCGTACCTATTTGTTTAGTTAAATCCAGGTGGCGACTTTTTTTTTGGCCAGGCAGTGTAGAATGAAATACAGAATGATCATAACTACGATATGTCCACTGTGTGCAGGTACACTGGGCCCACTGAGAATCATAAACCAACAATGTAAAAAGCTTACAAGGTTGTTCAAGGCAAAGACAATGAGCTCATTTCTTAAATGATATGTGATTGACAGTGGTTGGGTTATGTCACTGTTCAGTTGCACCTCACACTCTCAAAACACAGGCCACATGTTTCTGATTTTGGAATATTAAAACACTTCCATCAAGTCACTGGTTTTACAGATTACTCATGATGTAGTCTGAGTGGGTGGAAGTTCACTGCAAAGATCAGCCTCTCATTGGGCGGAACGAGCCACCCGCTGAAGTCCCGCCCTACCACTTTCGGTTGCAGTTTTCAACACGTCCTTTACTAACTTTTGCGGTGTTTGGTCTTGTGGGGATGTAGCCATTTTTCTGCCATGGTTCGCGTCCTGTAGGCGATATTTTTGTGGGCGTGTTACACCAAAACCTGTTTCCCCCAGCAATATTTTTGCAAGCGCACCGTTGCTATGGCACCGCCAAGAACGATTGTGATTGGTTGAAAGAAATAAAAGCAGCCAGGGCGTTTTTTTCTCCAATCTTAAAATGAGAGTCGGCCCAGCCAGACCTTTCTTTACTTGAGAAAGGTCTGGTGAGTGAGACTACTCATAATGTGATCACACAGCCGGATACAAGGCTTCATCGGCAAGCTTTTTTCACCCATGAGCCCATTTGCGGAGATAGCTGCTGAGTCAAGTTGTTCGTCAAGGAAAAATTTTGTTATTAAAAAAAGATCCAAAGCACTTTACTGTAAAAAGCCCACTGGAATGAGTGAAATATTTCCACTTATTTGCAAATAGCATCACTGCTTTTGAGAGCTATGTGTGTAGCCAGTAAACTATTGGTAGCATGCAATGTCTAAATTATCAGCCCACAAATTTCCTGTGCTTCCACCCAAATAGAAGTGGGTTTCTTTACACTATTGGAGGCAACTGTTGATTGATATTCTGCTCTACTGACCTTTATCTACAGCTGAGAGCAGGGATGGGGTCTTACAGGCAGACCACTCAACCACTCTTTCCTTTAGTTGATAATTATTTCTTGTAGTGATATTCAGTCTTGTTTGCAAAAGTTACCTCACATCGCCAGTTGGTCAGCTTCTTCCGGTGCTGCTTTCATGCTGCACTGTGTCTTGTATTTTACCCTGACAGCCCTGCACTTACTTACAGTAAATCTCTGCATGTTTCACCCAAAGGTCAGAACTCAAAATGGACACCACCAACAGGTCTCTGCACAACAAAACAACAAAATGCACGTTTCATGAATCTGTCTCTCAAGCCAACACTTCTGTTACACTGTGGGGCTGAAAATCTTGACAGTCTATTTTCCTGTGACCTTTTTCCCCAGTTATATGTCACCGTGAATGCATAGATTCATTGTGTTATTGTGATCACTATCCAGCCTGCTTGAGTGTCTATGCCCTACTTGTTGCCACCATTGTCTAATCAATTGTGGACTGTGTAGCTCAGCCCAGAGCTCCAAGCACTGTAAAGGCCTTGACAAACCAAGCTGATGGTCGGCTGTCAGTCAGTGTTGGGCGTCCATCGCCCAAGTCAGTGTGGTGTGTCCTGCTACATAGGCCCTTGGCCAGTGTTTTTTCTGCTGATTCATCATGTTGAATTGACGTCGGCAATGGCACAGCACGTTGGTCCATGAAATCACTCTGATTAGCAGTTCTTCTCAGTGTATGAAAAGAAAACGGAAATGAGAAAAGTAAACAAACAGGTAAAGTAAAGAGGGACTGTGGTCAAAACAAACTTGTTATATCGGTTAGATTGTTTGTCTTTAGCCATTGAGCACTTTAGCAGAAACATTTCTTGATGGTTTGAGTCGTTTCTCATTGACACACAATAAATATTATTTATTAGACACAGGCAATGTAAGGCAAAGCTTTTGTCACCGCTAGTTCTCTTAAGACGGTGAGTCTTAAGTAAGTCGAGTCCTTAACGCATACTTACGCATTGCCCTGTTTTCTTTTCTTTCTGCTTTTTCTTTCTTTCTTTCTTTTAAATAATAAACTTTTAATACTGTATATCTCTTGTTCTTTTGTAATGTAACATCAACCTGCCTAAAGGACTCCAGATAGAAATCAGCCCCCTGGCTACTATCTGGCATATTTACGTGTACTGCCGTATATGTTCATTAATATGCATTGTCCTGATTTTCTAAATAAATAAATAAATAAATAAATAGAATTCACACACGTGATGTCACTGGTTTCTTTAAAGCATTCTATGTCTTGCAAATTAGAATGTTAATGCAAACATATTCTCCACATATCTTCTTTTAATTGTAAAAGTTTGAGCAGTTTTATGTAGAAACTATTTTCTTTGTACAGAGCTACACCCACCAACTATCATTGTGCAGAAGGAAGTGTGCATCTACTCATGGACAAGAGGCTTGTGCTTATGACACCAAAAGATATAAATATTAATGGCCGCCACCTTGGCTGAGCTGTAACATTAGCTTGCTCAGTGGTGCTAGGTGAGCTAGTAGTAGACGTCCACTTCCTTCTGCGTGGTGATACGGTTGGCAGATGTAGTTCAGGAGAAAGAAAATAGTTCCCATATGAAACTGCTCAGAACAAGGTCTGTATTAAGTTACCAGGTCATGATTTCTGATAAGAGATTTTGCTGTTGAATTTTTCAAATGTATTTTTGGTGCTTTTAGCACCAAAAGGCAAGTGCCATCTAGTTCCATTATATTAGACAGAAGGCAGACCTCTCTATGGCTGATATCCCCAACACTCAGCATCTCACACTAAAACAATCTAGATTGATAAATAACACGACGAGTAAGAGGAAAAATATGTATTTTTGATTTAAAAACACTGCTCTTTCATGTGAAGATGATCTAATTTGAATAAATCTGCTACCAGAGTCAGTTGACAACCATCTGTGCGATATCAGTCATCTTGGATCATCACTGTTGGGTTTATCCAAGCCAGATAACTCAAACACAGCCTGACTTTGACAGCCTGTCAGGCCTCTGGCAGTACCGGCCCCACACTCACTAAGCAACACAACAATATGCACGACAATTTATCAAACACAGACAGAGCACAAATATTTTATTTACACATACAGCTTTGTCTTCTCCTCCCACCACCTGTTTTCTACATGTTTTTTCCCTCAACCTCTCTTAACAGATTGAGTGGTTAAAATATCTGCTCACCAGATGTTAAACTGGCGGCTAATTGTGCTCTAAAAAAGAAATGTTCAAAGCTGTAAGCCTGTTGCCCCATTAAGATAAAATGTATCCTCACGCACAGTTTGGCACAATGGTTAATTGGGATTTCTTTTAAAGATTGACTTCCGGCTGATCCATTTGAATATGTAAATATGCGCACACATGACGGTGTCCTTGTAGATCCATAAACACATGTAAGTGCTATCTCCACCAAACACCATCTCTTTGTCTCTGTCAAAGACGGGCCCAAGCCTCCAGCTCTTTTTAATGATTCTGCTGAGGTGATAAGTGTGATTTGTCATTTTACAGATGCAACATACTTGCCTAAGGGGCTGCAGGAGCGCCGTTCTCACACATACCATCCAAACACACACACACACACCGAACACGCATCTCCATCATCCCCCAGACTCCATGCATCGCACCAAAGGGAGGCTGGACGAGTGTCTTGTATGGCCGTGTACAAGCACACACTCTCTGTCTCCATCTCTGGGGCGACCATGACAAGAAAAGTCTGCAGCTTGTTAGATGGATGGCTGTGACCCTGAAGGAGGAGGAGGCAACTCGAGGAAAGACAGAGTGAGAAACTCCGAGACATGGTGAGAGAGAAATGAGCCGAAAAGACAGATACAGAGGGGGACCGGGTAGCCATTTTCAGTCTGAGAATAAGATGGGGAAATGGAAGAGGGGAGAGTGAGTAAATAACACACTACCATACCTAATTTTCTTACCAATAAAAAAGTGGCTGACTCTTGACTTCAGCAACATCCTCCTATGATTATTTTGAAATACCTGAATATGAAATAAGGCATACTGATATACCTCTGCAGAACTGTGCATTTTTGGCAAAGTGTAATTTTGCATTCTGGAAAATTTACTGTTGAATTTGAATTATTGAAAGGACAGCCCCTTGAGATGTAGCATCTCATTTTCAAGAGAGTCCTCAGACACAAAATATACAGACAAAAGTCCATTACATAACAAACATCACGAAAAATACACAGATACAGACATATCCCATCCACACCCCCTGCCCTCAGCTGTTGTACAAGGAAATTAGAAGTAGATACCGTGACCTCGAATGGTTCAACACATTCTCACTCCGACCTTGTCACATACTGATGTTTTGGCTATGGACTTTACACATCTACATAGGACCTGCGAGGAAACCTGGGTGCTTTGGTTGTGGACAGTCTAGGACACCATGTCAAGTTCTGCTTGTTACATGCATTGTCTTCTTTCAAGATGCACCTCCATTTTCACAGGAAATTTAACGTTTACATACAGTCTCTTTCAAAATAAACGCACTACGTCGGTATAACACTGAATTGATGTTTTTTTTTCCTTCAACGACACATATGGTGGGGTTTCGGCAACAACAACACATGGTTAGGTTTAGGAAAAAAAAGAGGGTTTGGCTTTAGAATCTTACAGGATGCGAACACCACTCTCTAGGATGAAAGTCAGTGTTTGTTGGACCCATCCACCACCCATCCCACCTGCCCCATTCGGACTCTTGACGTCTTAACTTTTGTCCTTGTCCCGCCACTTTTCCCCCTGAATGCTGAAGGACGCCGTTAAACTGTATCGGCAACTGGACGCGTGTCATGATGACATTAAAGGATGCCTTTATTCGTTGGTTTCTGACGCCGTAAGTCACTGCCCAAGCACCAGATTTCGACGACTTTGGAGTGAGACCGGGCTCAATAGTTACAATAGTTGCAGTTTACAGTATGACATTTTAAAAACATGAACAGCTTGTTTTGAGATGTGACTATAAAGTCCTGAAGCAGCAGAAAGAGGTAACAGATATCAAGAAAAGAGGAAGATTATTCCATTATTGCCGCAGTTAGTAGGAGTGGGAGATGAGCTCAGAAAGATTTTGTTTGTGTGCCTGGACAAATGCCAGGAACTGCAGAAGCTATTATCCCACACAAAGAGGACAAAAGTAATACAAAAATACAGGAGATTGTCAGCTAACACTTTTGGGGGTCAGGAAGAAGTACATCCAGCCAACCCTCCCATGCTGTGTCTTGCATTACCACAGTGGTGGACTCCAGCTTGTGCGATACCAGCACGCAAAGGCCCTCACTTCTTCTAATATGCAAACCAGCACAGATCTGAGCGCAGAAATCAACTAATGATCAGGTTCACATGTGACTCATGAGTTTTTTATCTTGCTGATAATATCGTAGGAATGATTGGGCATTGACAAATGTGGCAGCTGAAAACAATCATCATTTGAATATTCCATCCCAATATATTCTGGTGTTAGAGGCTTCGCCCTGAGAGTTTACAATACGGAGTGGCTTAATATGGCCAAGAGGAGGAACTTCACTGAGCCAGAAATGGAAATATTGACGTCTCAGGTCCAGTTCAACCAACTGGTTCTATTTAGCAGCCTGAAAGGCGGCATCAAAGGAAGCTGGGAAAACTCAGTACGGAAAGAAATCACTGCTGCCGTCAACAGCGTTGCAGTGGGCGATGTTTAATTATTACATCCATTGTAGGAGCTGTATTTATTTGTATTCACATAATATATTGATTTTTCTCTGTTTGTGTTTGCAATATGTGCAGAGGTCGAGAGGGCACTGTCCATTAAGTTGATGTGCATGGTGCATGGTGGAGAGAAGGCGGGTGACAACAATGCTAAACACTCTCTTGAATCATTACTGGAAAGAAGGCTTTGAGTCTGACACACTGCACCTGCACTCCCCCAGTGGTAAGAACAAAAGAAAGTGGAATAGCAGTCAAAGGAAAAACCAATCTTGTTTTTCCCACTACATCGATGATATGTACCAACCTGTAGCCTCATTATTATTATCATTATACAATTGAGACATCCAAGAAGGCACTTCTGCTGCTTTTGGTTTTTTTGGGGGGGACACCGAGGGGGGCAGTCACTCCCTTCCCCTGAGTTACCGTATGATTCAGAATATGCAGAGCTCCAGTTTTCAGCAACATATGAAGGACCACACCAGACTGGTTACACAGTATATGCTTAAACAAAAGTCCAATAATGCAAGTCATTTAGCTGTCTTGACTGAGGAGCATTTCCTTACAGTCATTTTTTTTCTCCTCAGACAGTAGGATGTGATTTTAATGAAGAGTCGTAGAGTTTTGAGAACACAACATCTTTTGCTCTTTTGAAAATGGCAACATAGTGTTTGTTTAATCTTTTCTCAGAGCCCTCTTGTTTCTAACAATGCATCAAAACAACGGAGACATTTTTGTCATTGAAGATGAAATAAATAGAAAATGTTTTTATATTGTGGCAGTCTACGCCTCTACATTATATTGCTGCAATATAGCTTCTGGCCACTGAGGGCAACACTGAGCACAATGCTACTGAGCAGCACTCAAGTCTATAAGCAAGTAAGAAAAATTGCGCCATTTTGGATTTTAATAGCCTCCACTGAATATAATAATATTCAACCACACTCATTATTGAACACTTAAACGTGTCACTTCATAATTGCCTGACAGATTTTATATGTCATGAGGTGGATTTTTATTTCCAATTTTACACTCGTCTTTTTAGCATCAGGTGGCTAAAATGCTTCATCTTCCTGTTGTGGTCCGGGAGGCAGACACCGTCTCCGCATTTAAGACTAGACTTAAGACTTTCCTCTTTGATAAAGCTTATAGTTAGAGGTGCTAGAGTCTAGTCTAGAGGGGCATGTCTTTCCCCCTGATTTTGTGTTTAGATGGGCGGATAGAATTTCAGAGTTTAAAAAAACTCCCTACGTTGCAGAACCAATAGCAAATCTGCAGGGCGGTCCTTCGGTGGCTCGCTGAACTCTTGTGCTCGTAAACATAGTCCCACTAGAAACACGTGTAGCGGTACAAAATGGCTCAGCCGCGCTTGCAGAAAACGCCGTCAAAGTTAGTGGCTGCTTGTCGCGTTTGCGGCGACACATTCTCGCCAACTAAAAGAAACAAACATAATCTTTTACAAGGCCATGACTCATTCATCCGGCCGGACTATAGAGGGAATCGCCTTGTTGTTTACAAATACTTCCGGGTAGAAAACCAGCAGAGCTTTTAGCTATACATATATATATATATATATATATATATATATAACTCATTAAACGGTCCGTGAAAAAAATATTTTTCCAGCGGATATCTTAGTTACAACATGATTGAGCTAGCAAAGCAGTTTTGTGTTGCTATGTGTGGTATTTATTCAGTTTTGGGAAATCACAATGTCTAGAAAGCATCAGTGGCTGCAGCTGACAGGGACAGCTAACACTAGCAGTGAAGCTAACATCAGGACGTCTGTTAAAAGCCTCCCGTTGTTGGATACGACATGAAACTACTCCAGTTAGCTCAATCATGTTGTAACTAGGACATCCGCTGGAAAAATATTTTCTTCACGGATGAGCACACGTTTGATAAAACGGAGTTTAATCTCTCTGCATCCATTTTCAAGCTCTCTGTGTGTTTGTTTCCTTGCGGACGAGAAAAGGGGGAGCGCACATTTCCGAGAAGGCGTGTCCTTTTCAAAAATGCAAGAGGCATTGCTTTCTTGCCGGCCGTTTTCGCCGGTGTATTAAACACATTTTAGAAAGGAGTGTCCCCAGACTATCAGAAGGCGGAGATCTCTGATTGTCTGGTGGCGAGACTAGGGGACCGGGTACCTTCTCTCTCTCTCTCTCTCTCTCTCTCTCTCTCTCTCTCTCTCTCTCTCTCTCTCCATATCCTGTTACTGCATCTTGCTAACTCGGCTGTACTGCATGTCGCTAACTCGGCCGTACTGCATGTCACTAACTCGGCTTCTTCTCCGGAGCCTTTGTGCTCCACTGTCTAGCAGGTTAACTTATATCTCAGCGGTGCCTGGATAGTGTGACATGTGTGGTTGTGCTGCTGCTGTGGACCTGCCAGATGCCTCCTGCTGCTGCTTCTACTGTTATTATACACATATGATTATTGTCACATATGTATACTATCAGATATTAATATATACTTTCAAAATATTGTACCACAGTAGCCAGAATTATAATTATATTATTACTTTCATGAATGTTGTTGTAAGCTATTAACATTATCATCTGTCCTGCATCTCTCTCCGTCTCATTGTGTCATACAGATTACTGTATGTGTTCTGTACGACATCTATTGCACGTCTGTCCGTCCTGGAAGAGGGATTCCTCCTCAGTTGCTTTTCTTTTCTGGGGGGGAGTTTTTCCTTATCCGCTGCGAGGGTCCAACAGACAGAGGGATGTCGTATGCTGTAAAGCCCTTTGAGGCAAATTGTGATTTGTGATACAGGGCTTTATAAATAAAATTGATTGATTGATTGATAGTATGGTGGTCCTGCCAGTTTTATGCTGCGTTCACACTGCGAACGACACAATGACATAAGGCTACAAACTGATGCCTGACACTTGTTGCTGCGGATGGATGTTGCATGCTGGCCTACACTTTTTTCAGCACCCCAGTAACACAGTTATGCATCAACAAATCACATGTTTTTGTTTCTAGCTGTGGTCCCGTGTTATTTAGTTAGTTAGCTGATGCTATGCTAGCTTTACGTGCTTTTCGGTGCACACAGGTATGCAATGAGGTGGCGAGCTGTGATGTTAGAATAGAGCTCAGGCATCGATCAAAAGCATTGATATTTTTTTGACCACAAACTTTAGATGACCTTTAGTCCAAGTGCTTTGTGGCAATTAGCAGATACACACCAGTCATGATGACATAACTATGTTAACAAGTATTTAAGCAGCTAATTAACAGTGACTCAGCATTGAGTGCAGCTGGTCATGCTGTTGCGTTGTCACTACAAAACACCATTCACTACACCTCTGCTTGCACATTGCTCTAGTTGTTACCGTGCCATACACTGGAGTTCAAACTACAGTTTACTGCCTTTGATCACATAGAATAGCCGTTGGGGAAACACAAGGAGGATAGTGGTGGAATGACTACTAGCTCACGTATGAGTTATAAGCGTTCTCTGAAATGAGATAGGGACGGGATAAGAGGATGGAAGAGGAAGAGAGGGCACTCTGGGTGAATCATTGTGCTGATATGAATTAATGCCTGGCCAGATGAATGAATCACCAGCCGGGCAGAGAGAGGAGGGGAAGGATGGGAGAAAAAGAAGAAAGAGGGGAGAAGAGAAAATGAGAGACACAAGTTAAGAAAGGAGACAAGGGGAGGAGAGTGTGAGAAAAATGACAGAAGTGTAAAATGTGAGTTGGAGAAGGGAACAAGGACAAGATGAGGAAAAGGGTGAGGTGGGGAAAGGTGAGAAAATACAGAGATGGAGAAGGGGCATGTGAGAGACAAGGATGGAGAGAGTGACGACAGAGAGAGACACTGAGGTAGACAGAGGAGCAGAGAGTGAGATGTAAACCAATACTGCAGATGGAGAGGAATTCAGGAGAATCAGCAGAAATCCCTGAAGCATGTTTGTACCTAAGATCTTGTTGCTTTAGAAACTGTCACACCCTGCCAGACGATTCCTCTGTGGTGGGTGAAGCGTACCTTTTGTGAACTGCTATAGCCAGTTCACAAAGTGTGCGTCTTCCCCACCAAGCATCATTATTGTTACATCATCCATCACACCTTACATAGAGTAGCAAAACTGACACTTACTATGTTCTTCAAGATATTGTGATTAATCGCTTTGACATTTCCTTTCCTCATTTCATTTTCTCCTCCTTGACATAAACTCCCATTGGCATCAGTTGTTGCCAGAATCACTGTCAGATTTCATTTGTATAAGTCTTGGACAACTTCACACTACATGAAACGCACATTGCTCCAATGAACGAAACAGCCGAGACCCAAAAGACAGGGCGCATAATCTGGCTTTCTCCTGAGAACTAATGCTACATTCACATTACAAGCAATTGTGGTCCAAATGAGATTTTTTTTGCCTTCATGTAACACAGATCTGATTTTTTTCAGAGTAGTGTGGACAAAGAAATCCATTTTTTTCCCAATCAGATCTGTGCCACTTGCATATGTGCTCCTAAATTTGATACATATCCAATCACAGGCCACGTGACAGATGTTAGAACGATCGTATTATGCTTCATGAGTCTTTTCTATGAGGGAAACTCTCCTCTTTGAAGAAGTGACGGACTCATTGTGAGAAATCAAGTCTCTTTCACATGCAGCATGGAGAGAAGACTCCAATGTTCTCTGCCTCCCTTCAGAATATACAGACTTGCATACCATACTGAAGCTCTAAATGCAGTTTGTACCCAATAGCTTGCCCCCCATACAACAGATTCACCAGTACAAGAAACTTCCACCCAGCAAACGAAGGGTCATGCCTCCAAGATGTATGAAATTAACCCCAATACAGATTCCTGAATAATTCCTACATTTCCCATACATCCATGGTTTTTCTACATCATACTTCACTGTGCTGGTGCAGATCACTCACCACACTGTGTTGAAGTAGTCTGTAGAATCTACAGAAGGTTGCCATAGACAAACAGCTGCTGTGATAGGCTGCCCCAGTCGCCAACCAACAGAGCCTGACTGCCAGATGCCTTCTGATGTAGACAGCCTGCCTGCATGCCTTGGCAATGTAGACTCGAGATGCTAATAGAGATATTAGAATTTAGCCATGGACATCCTAAAGTATGGAGGAACACATCGTGGCCCCACCACTCCTGATTCCTCTCCTAGCCAAACCCACACCTCTCTCCACAGAACTACCAGAAATTGTTGCTAAAGCCTAGTTCAGACCAAAGACTCATGAAGAGAGAAGTTGAAAAAGGGCAGCTACTTGCCCCGTTCTGCCACGTTCTAAAAACCTGCCAGTTCACACCAATGCAACTAGATGCATTGCAACAACTCTCTGTACTTCTGTTCTGTTTTACATCTTTTTAGCCTTATTTTGTGGCTGAATATAATTTGTACTTTCTTAAAATATGAAAGAGGATAGTGATAGTGAGATACTGGCTACAGCTGCATCTGTAGTAGTGATGAAACAGTGAAAAACATGACACGAGCATCAGATGGACTGTATTCAAAATAAACACGCCACAATAATATAAAAAAACAGCGCCAATTAATCAGTCGATGAGAATGTATGTATGTCGAGGGGGCATAAGCACATGCGGCGAGCAGCAGCAGCGACCCACCATCCGACACTGGCACACTGTCAGGACGGAAACAGAGGGATCAGTGGGGAAGGAGCACTGCCCGCAGCAAGTAAACACACCGTCTGTGGTCATTTTGACTTGACCAGCAGACGTGCTTTACATTCTACAAATAGCCTCCGGCAATTTGACCAGCTGAGTTGCAGATGACACCATCACCCGAGCTCAGACCAGCCAGTTCACACCGCAGCAGTTGTTCTCTGCAACGTTAGTCTGAACTGGGCTTAATAAAGCTAGTAGACTGAACGCCCATTTGAACAACAGCCTCTTATTCTGAAAACAGAACGCCCATCGCTCCAAAGTGCCATTTCTCTGAAAATACTCTGCACACTCTCCCAGACAAAAGCACATAGCTAACTATTATGCAGAATTGCATCTGATTATGAGGTACTCTAATCTGCTGATCATTTGGAAGATGATTTTTGCACCAGTATGTTATTTTTCTCCCCAAATTTGTTGTACCAATGTGCAGGTGTGTGACATTACTGGTTGCATGTGAGAAGGTTCAGGGTAGAGATCCTTAAACTGATGTCAGCTATGGGTCACTTCAAACTTGAATGTGATCAGTCAGAAAGGCAGGAAAGTCAGATCTGGGTAAATAATTGGAATTGCACATTGAACCCTGTAATGTGAAGGTAGCCTAAGGTACTCTTTGTGTGGGGTTAAAATGGATAATAAGACAAAAAAATTGGATTAAAGTCAATGAATTCCACTAAGAATTATATTATTTTTTATATATTCCTCTGCAGGTAACAGGTCACCCAGGCTTCATAATACAGAATAATCCATATGACTTTATAGTTACAAAGTAGACATTCATTTACACAAAAACAGGCAAATGCTAGCTAAGGTCAAAGACTACAAAACAGACACATCCTTGAATAAATAATGTCTCATCCACAGCATTTAAATGTTTTGGAAACCTTTATGTGATCTGACACGGGGAGGGTAGATGAGGACACAGACTCCTTATCGCTAGTGGTCTTAAAAATGTCGTCAGACATCATGAATCTAAAAAAATCTTCTTCTTTATCTCACTTTTGGGAAAACCAAAGGTTTGGGATGCTGGGTTTTACAAGACTGGAGGGTTGGACGCCTCACTGCAGCCCCACATGGGTGAGACTGCGACCCTACGATAAGCACAGAGCCTTGCACTGACCTCTGAAAGATATCAACACAAAGAGAAGGGGAGATATTGAGCAATGCACCTGAGACAGAGACACAGAAAGAGAGAGGGAATCAAAAGGCAGGTAGAGGAAAAGAGAATGATGGAAGGGAGACAGAGAGTCTGGAACACAACAAAAGGTCATCTGTGTGACAAAGTGAAGAAAATGAAAAGAGACAATGTAAAGTGGCAAGGGGGAAGGAGTCAGGAGATCGAGGACGATGGAAACGAAAGAAAATGAAAGGGGAAAGAAAATATTAGCCGTGTGACGAGTGGAGGAATCAGAGAGATCTGGGAGAGGTCTGTTGAACAGCGTGGCACCGGTCCACCGGGGCAAATTCCTAGCTTGTGTCACATGTCTTTGGCATTAAAGAGATTTGGATGGTGGTACTGACAAGACAACATGGGGAAGCAAATAAACCGAGAGCTGGAGATGCCAAGGGTGCAGGGCTGGCAAAGAAAACAAAAAACAAAAAGAACTGAAGCATGGAAAGGGATAAGAGGGAGAGAACAACCCAGTCACCAGAATAAAATGTTGGCAGTGTACGTACAAACAAGTTCAATAGGACAAGGGTGGCAGGCTGGACAATAAACAGGCAGTAGGTCAGAACACAGGTACAGGCAGCTTGAACAGAAAATAGAAAGAGGTTGAAACACGAGCAGGTTACAGGCAGGATGGCTAAAGCATAATGAGCCTGAGACATAAACACTGGCTCTTGTGGAGCTCTACTGCCTAAGTGATGTCACTTGAGACATCTGTTGGGGCTGAAGACATAAAGAAATAAGTGAGCTTTCCAGACCTCTGCAGCCTGCTCCTCAACTCTACTTGAAGCTATCAGCTCAAGGCTACATTAGGTGTTACTGGTATAAAAGGACCCCTCAAAACACAGGGTTTTACCTGGATGGGCATGGTTTTGCAGGACGTAGTAGCCATCTCAGCCCATGCTCTGAATGCACCTTGAAACCTAATATGCTTTATATGATAATCTGTGTGCACCTCTCACTTGATGAAACTAAGAAGTCAGATTGAGTGTCAAAGTACGAGCCAGTCTGATTTGTACAGCTTGTAAAATTAGGCAAACTAGACCTGAATAACACAAGCAACAAGCATGAAGGCATATACAATATACATGTTTTCCTGTAACTTGTATATCTGGTGCCACATCTATGTACATAGAAATTGATAGTCTGCCTTGTTAGCCAATCTGGGCAGGGCATCTAACGTTATTATTACCAGATATTACATTGACATCAGAAGATACACCCATCTGAGTAGATTTTTTGGTGTTGGACATAATTTAGTCCATCTAAATGTCAATATTTAGTTGTACATCCATCTATCCATCCATTTTCATCCGCTTATCCAGGGCCAGGTCGCGGGGGCAGCAGGCCAAGCAAAGCACCCCAGACATCCCTCTCCCCAGCAACGCTTTCCAGCTCCTCCTGGGGGACCCCAAGGCGTTTCCAGGCCAGATGAGATATGTAATCCCTCCAGCATGTTCTGGGTCTGCCCCGGGGCCTCCTACCAGTGGGACGTGCCCGGAACACCTCTAATGGGAGGTGCCCAGGAGGCATCCTGATCAGATGCCCGAACCACCTCAACTGACCCCTTTCGACGTGAAGGAGCAGCGGCTCTACTCCGAGCTCCCTCTGGATGTCCGAGCTCCTTACCCTATCTCTAAGGCTGAGCCCAGACACCCCACAGAGGAAACTTATTTCCACCGCTTGTATCCGCGATCTCATTCTTTCGGTCACTACCTAGCTGTACATATTTTCCAATAAAACATTAGGATGGTCTGTTTGAGAATTCGTCAGCAGTCAGGTAGAAGCCAATTGGAACCCTGCAGGAAAGTCTAACACTCCTCGCAGCTGCAGCTGTGCCAACAATACATGGAGCAAAAATCTAGGTGTATTTCTTAGGTTGACCGTTAACTTTTTCATTTTTGTTTTTGAGTGCTTATCTGACAAGTGATGAGATGACCCAATGGGACATGATGCATCAGTGTGACACAGTGTCACACATGCAAGGCACCGCCTACTGGTTACACATTGGGTGTTTCTCACAGTCAAGGAAGGATCCTTAAATGGCAGAATTTCAAGGATGCTACGTCATCAAATCCCATCGAAGGACTGTTCCAGTGTCAAGGACCCTCAAATTCTACGGAGGAAAGAGTCCTTCTTTCAGAGAATTTTCAAGGATATATGCGTGGATCCTCAGCGGGTATAAAGTACCCACAATTTTTTGAGCACTATTTGCTAGAAGTGATTCAATGATTTATGTCATTTATTTGGATTGATATCTCCAGGAGATTTTATTACACAGGCATAAAATAATACTGACATCAACCTCATATTTTACGCTTTCCAATGTGTCCACTGCCAAATGAGATTTTTAAAACACCGGTAAGATAAAACATAAAAGTTTATAATCATTTACAGCAGTGATAGAGCGCTGAGTGACACAAAAGTTTTATTAAGCCTAACTGTTTTTTTTTCTAAGTAAAATCCAGGAATATATTTTCCCTAAAAGTCCACTGAGGGTTAATGATGCACACCTGGGGACACTCGATAGCCTGTTTCAATATATGTTCACTGAATGCTAAGAAGGACTATTGCCTTGCCTCTCTAGGATCCTTCTTTGGAAGGACTCGTCCTACCAAGGAAGGATCCCTGACTTTGAGAAACACCAACTGTATTTTCAAGGAGTCCAATAGTCTAGCTCACCCAAATCCCCAATTAAAATGTTGGTGATTAAGTTGTATTGTGGGTAATGTAGGCGCCAAGTTGTGACAAAGAAGAAGAGCGTGTGGAACAAGAAATAAGATATTTCTGGTTCTTCGGCATTGATTCTGATCCTTTCTTTTCCCAAAACAGTATGAGTACTGGAACTTCTACTTTGGTCCCACTAAAGATTACCGATAAGCTTTGCTGGCATCATAATAAAGTCCTTTTGATGCTCATTCTTATAGCCACTGACAATGTGTATGTGAGTAAGGAAAGTAGTGTGAGTGTGAGATAACATATGCAATACCCTACAACAAATTCACATTACAATTTGACTTCAAGTTTGAGAAACTCTGAGCTGGCAATTTAATCAATAGTCAAACTAATTATCAATTAGGTATACACAGTGTAATACACGTACCATTAAAAACTGTCCAGGAACTATGTTTCCTTTAATAATGTGCAAGATACAGAACAGACCAGGGGACTAAGGGGAAGCAGAATTTTGGCAGCCAGGGAGCAATTACATGTTGTCAAGAGATTTGACTTTAAGATGTATCACAACAAACAGAGGAAACAGTAAGCAAAGTGCATACTCACAAAATCCTACAGACACACACACACACACACACACACACACACACACACACACACACACACATACACACACTCACAAAACTTCTCTGACTGAGTTTCCACAGTAAGAGAAGCTGTCGGGGTCCTAGACACCAATGAACCATAGACAGTAAAACAACAGTCTGCTTAGAAGATGATTCCAAAACTGAGGGGTTAGAAGCCACTGGAGCAGCAGCAAAAACAAGAGGAAACTCCTCTGGGAGAGAAGAGAGAGGGATGGGGAGGTAGACTGGGAACAAGAGAGTGGAAAGAAAAAATAAGGAAAGAGGATGGAGTACATAAAAAGTCAGGGAGGCGAAGGAAAAGGAGGAGGCTAACCAGTAAAAGACTGGGAGGAAAGAGGAGTGTTGTTTCATAGATGACAACTCCCTGTAGCCTGTAGCTGGAAGGAAAGGATGAGAGAAATATGACGGAGGGGGGTTTATTTGGACAGTCTCAAGTATACAAGGACGCTGTCTAGTGAGGCTTAAAAAAAAGATCTTGTACTGTGGTTCCACATGGGAGGCTGTTAAAGGGCATAACTGCCATAAAGTGACAGGGGAGATGGGAAGACAGATGACGACAAAAATGAGAAAATATACAAAGTTAACTTTGGTAAATACAACAAGGTGAGGACTCCTAAAAAGCCATTTCACATTTAGCATGGACTGGTGACTGACAAATTAGCATGGAAATTTATAAGTGTTTTTGTGGATTCTTATGAATGCTTGCACACCCCTGTGGAAAAACAAAAAAATATTGGAGGGACTTGATTTCTGTCGATTTCAACATGTGGATATGTTTGACCAGTGATGTCCTTTCTTACATCTGATGTCATAGGTGTTGATGCCAAAGTCAATTTGGTTCCTCAACACCCAATAATGTACAACAAACACAGTGACAACTACCTTAACAAGCAAATAAAAATCACCCAGCAGTTGTGATACGATGATGATGTAGCTGATATGCACTTACTAGCATTACATGTTGGTCACGAAACAGCATATTTCAGTGTACTGTTTAGCTGTCAAATGAGAAAGCTTGTCTGGCTGGTGGGCAGTGCTTGGTACCCTTGTTTTACTGAATCCAATAAGGCATCTGGGTCACAAACCTTCTCATTTCATGCTAAACAGCCATCTACCCATTTACATCTACTTATTCAGGGCCAGGTTGCAGGGGCAGCAGGCCAAGCAAAGGACCCCAGACATCCCTCTCCCCAGCCACACTTTCCAGCTCCTTCTCCAAGGCATTCCAAGGCCAGATGAGATATGTAATCCCTCCAGCGTGTTCTGGATCCACCCCAGGGCCTCCTGCCAGTGGGATGTGACCAGAACACCTCTAACGAAAAGGTGCCCTAATCAGATGCCCGAACCACCTCAGCTGACCCCTTTTGACATGAAGGAGCAGCAGCTCTACTCCGAGCTCCCTCCAGATTTCTAAGCTCCTCATCCTATCTCTAAGGCTGAGCCCAGCCATCCAACGGAGGAAACTCATTTCAGCCGCTTGTATCCATGTTCTCATTCTTTTGGTCACTACCCAGAGCTCATGACCATAGGTGAGGGTTGGGATGTAGATGGACCAGTAAATCCAAAGGTCTCAGCTCTCTCTTCACCACAGTGGTCCAGCGCCCGCATCACTGCAGACGCCGCACCAGACCACTGATCCATCTCATGCTCCATTCTGCACTCACTTATGACCAAGACACCGAGATACTTGAACTCCCTCGCTTGATGCAGTAACTCACTTCTTACCCAGAGGAGGCAATCTAAGACCGCATTTGGCCTCTTCTGCTTCTGCCTCTTCTCGGTTTATCTCAAGAATTTAAAGCTTATCAATACATTTCTGTCCTTTAAATTGTATTCCATGCTTGTCCTGTGGATAACCAACTGAATGCGGTGGTGTAGCTGTATGACCACAA